>NC_092343.1:99815000-100120000 GCF_046630445.1 Rutidosis leptorrhynchoides
AATGAAGAGTATGCAACCCCCTTTGATACTTTGGATAATCTATCCAAAGTCTGTCAAATCTCAGGTTCGGATGCAAATCTTCCAAGTGCATATCAGAAAATGTCATGACTGGATGAGGTATATCTTGCTTGTAGTAGTTATCCACCTCCTGTTGTTCCGCATTCTCAGCAGGAGCATTGCGAGTTTGGGATGAAGATTCACCCCTTTCAGTCTGCAAAACACATCAAACACAATTTTTGTGCATCCAAATATGCATTAGTGTCAGCAAAATCATCAATTAAAATAATTACAATGACATGATCAATTTATATCAAACTTAAGCTCATTTTCACATTTTTATCAAATCTACACTTTTTCAAATAAGCATATACGAAAATGTTCGCCAAGTTCATAAGCATTCAACTCAAATAACATGTCAAAATAATCATTACTAGCAATTAAACAAGTTTTAAATGGCATTATCTCTCAAAAATCAAGTTCATGAATTTTTAGACTTGAAAAAGTCCACTTTAATTCTCAAAATCATGTTTAGGCTCAAAGTTTGGATCATTTAACTACCTAAACATGTTACACTACTTAATTTAGCAACAATTCATGACAAAAATCGGCCATAACCTGTTTATATCAAAAAGCCCCAAATTTGTTCAAGAACACAAACCCTAGATTACTCAAAATTTGAAGTTTAAGGCTTCTAATCATGTTAAACAGCATCAATCTAGGTTATACAAGCATAATACATAAACAATTTAAGTCTAATTACACTAAAAAGCATCAAAATCAAATTGCAAAAAAATTGCTCAAGAACACTAATTTTCGGATTAAATGGTGTTTAGGTGTAGAAATTTACCGTTTTTCTTGAGTAATTCCTTGATAGCATCCTTCTCAACATGATTTTAGTAAAAGATTTAATGATTAACAGTTAAAAATTGTGATTTTGGGGGTGTATTTTCGACTTTTTTCGCAGTATTTTCGCTGTGTTTTTGAGTTTTGTGGTGTGCAACTGATCAGTTCTGCGTTTTATTTTTTTCTGTATTTCGGTCCTCCCGCGACTCGCGGAGATTTCCCCTTCAAACTCCGCGAGTCGCGGAGTTTTTTTTTTTTTTTTTTATATATATCTTATACTAATTAAAACAATTAAGTAATTAATTTTAAAATTTTGTTTCCCTTGTTATTTAGGACGAGGTCGTTTTGGATCGATGTCCTAGTCCGTCCTTCGACAAAATTTTAAAATTTGTCTTTTTGTAGCGATTGTTTTAAAAGCTAAGATTTTTGGGTTTTTTTTAATGTTTTTGGCATACTTTAATTCAATAAGATTTAAAAAAAAAATAATGATAATAAAAGTTCTCGTCCCTCCCTCGGGTAAAGCAATTTCGGTTCAACGACCTAGTCTTCAACTTACGACGAATTTTAAAAATCATATTTTTAATTTAATGAGATAAAGTAAATTTTTGTTTTTAAATTCACACAATTTAAATATAAAATTCAAAATTAATATTAAAAATTCACACAAAACTTACAATTTAAAATGCATAAAATTAAAAATTCATATTTTAAAAATAAAAAATTCACACCAATCTTAATTTAAAAATTCATATTATAAATTCACACCAAACTTATATTAATTTTTCAAATATTTACAATTTTAAATATATTGTTTTTATAAAGTTTACAATATTAATTTAAGATTTAAATATTAATTTTAAAAACATGGTAAAAATAAAATTAAAAATCTTTTTGGCTTTTTATCCCACTTTAATCAATCAAATATTATCAAAAATATGCGCCCCTCTTTTCGGTAAAGTAATTTCGGTTCCAAGACCTAATTTAACTCATGACGAATTTTTGAAATATTTTGGGTTGATTGATTAAAGATATTTATACCTTAAAAATAAACGTTAAATTTCGCAGTGATGTAATAAATTTTTGAATGATATCAATAATTTCGGTCGCCAAACCTAATTTTATTCAATACCAATTTAATACTTTATAGCGAACAAATTAGCGTTTATTATCAAAAGGTTAAAAATAAAAAAAAATAAAAATAAAAACTGTACAAACTTACCTGTGAAATAGATTTCTTAGTTATATGATCTATCCCATTCATAAGATAGTCGGTTTAATTGGTTTTCCATAGCTACATAGGCGTAACCTCGAGCATTCAGTGTCTTTTCTTCTAAACATATGAACGGTCCGTCTCTGCATAAAGTAACAAATTCGGTATTTGAATAGGTTTGATTATTTGAACATTTACCTCCATGTGACCATTTTCCGCATTTGTGACATCTTTCTAGGTGTCGTGCTCTTCTTTTCGCTGCGAATTTTGATTTTCCTTTACCAAATTGTAACTTATTATCTTCGCATCTGGATTCTTTTCTAACTCCGTCCATTCTTTCTCTGATTACTGATACTATTTCACTCGGTAGTGTGTCATTATTACGTTTAGTGATCAAAGCGTGTAGCATTAGACCATGGTTTAGTTCACAGGCAGTCTTCATTTCCTAAAAAAAAATTAAAATTCAGAATGGGGGGAGAAGACTAGTTCTTTAGGGTCTGCTAGGGAAAGACCATTCGGGTTCCATTTTCGAGAACTACACGAAAACAGACAATCTAACTCTAACAGAAATACATATTATCCTTTAAAGACTTGATTCTCCCCACACTTAGTTAGCTGTGGTATCGAAATTGTGATTAACTTCATTGTCAACTTCCATCGGACCATGTATGTAATGTTTAATTCTGTGACCATTAACTTTAAATTCAATTCCATTTGAATTTATTAATTCTATCGTTCCGTATGGGAAAACTCTTTTGACTATGAATGGTCCAGACCATCTTGATTTCAATTTTTCAGGAAATAGCTTGAATCGTGAATTGAAAAGAAGAACTCTGTCTCCTTCTTTAAATTCTTTTAAACTTCTGATTCTTTTATCATGCCATTTCTTCGTTCTTTCTTTATAGATTAACGAATTTTCGTATGCTTCACGTCTTAATTCTTCTAATTCGTTTAGTTAACTTAACCGTAGACGTCTGGCTTCATGTAAGTCAAGATTACATGTCTTCAAAGCCCAAAATGCTTTGTGTTCAATTTCTACTGGAAGATGACATGCTTTTCCATAAATGAGTCTAAAAGGTGTGGTTCCAATTGGAGTTTTGTAGGCTGTTCTAAAAGCCCAGAGTGCATCCTCCAATTTAATGGACCATTCCTTCGGATTTGATCCTACGGTTTTCTCTAGAATACGTTTTAAAGCTCGGTTGGTATTTTCAACTTGTCCACTTGTTTGTGGATGATATACGGTGGAGATTTTATGAGTTACTCCATATCTTTTAAGAACTTTCTCAAGTTGATTATTACAGAAATGAGTTCCCCGATCACTTATTAAAGCTTTCGGTGTTCCAAACCTTGCAAAAAGACGTTTTAAAAAGTTGACTACAACTCGTGCATCGTTAGTTGGGAGAGCTTGTGCTTCCGTCCATTTAGATACATAATCAATGGCTACGAGTATATATAGATTATTATGAGATTTTGGAAATGGACCCATAAAGTCAATACCCCAAATGTCAAATATGTAACAACCCAACCCGTATTAAAACCGGCCCATAAAAATTTTTCCTTTTAATACGCGTTAAATGATACTTTAGGTCCCAATCAAAAACATCTTTAGTACAATAGAAGGTTTAATAAACTTTAAAACATTTAATACATTAGTTAATTGTCCAAACGGACATACACGAGCCGACTAGTTTAGTTTTCAACCAAAACCGAGCATGGTGATTTGGGACTACGCTACCCAAATCCTAATCGAATGCAAAAGCAAGATCTTCTAAGCAACCTAGCCAAGATCTCTAATCCCCAAGCTTACCCGAGCCGCCAAGCATGCGAACCTATAAAAATATAAACAACGGGAGGGTAAGCTAACGCTTAGTGAATGATAATATACTACATACATATATATGTATAAAATGGACACGCCACACAAAAACCAAATACCGCATACCGAAGCATCCACGCATAAAGATAAGCTAAGCTATGCATACCGTACGATCACTAAGCAATAAACTAAAAGTGCAACACCATATAAGTTCACCCACGGTGATGTGAACAACGCCAATAAGCTACACCCGGAGGGTTAGCTACAACACAACAATACAACAATATATACCAATATATAAACGTCCAAGGTTAACCCCTTAACCCAATACCGAGAACCAAATACCACAATGAAGATTGGCCGAACAACCCGAGCCTTAGTGAATTCGCACAACCCGATGTCTACTTCTTCACCAATTCATCAACCGAGGTTGGCCGAACTACCCGAGCCTTAGTGAATTCGCACAACCCGAGATTCACTACCTCATCAACAAGATGACCGAATAACCCGAGTCATCATGAATCCGCACTACCCGAGATTCACTTCTCAACATCAAACCCACGGTCACGGGATTATAGAATCCACCACATCGGGGTTATCCACCTCACAACAATATCAACCCTTCGCCTTTGGGGTTATAACATCCAATCACAACCACGTGTGATAACGTACACACAAACGTGTACCTCGCCAAAGGTAATCAACCCAAACGCACAACCGTGCCAATTGGACCTATACACAAGTCCATCAAATCCACCTATATGTGAAGTGAGCCCTATAACCGAGAAACACTTCACCCGACCCGCACCCATCCTACACATACATATGCATATAGGATATTAACACTCACCTTGTCGTCTTGATGAATGCTTCCAAGTAATCCGCAACTCGTCAATGGAAAGTACCTATTCCATAATCATAAATACCACAACACAATTAGGATGGATTTACAAACCAACCCAATTCGACACTTAGTGCAATTTCGACCCAATTGCACCTCCAAGCACAAACCGTGCCCAAACTAACCAATAATCACTAACACGAGTGACAATGGTCCTAATATGCCAATTAAACTCGAACACAAGTGTTAAACACGTGTCTTACCCATTTTGACACCAAAACCCTAATTTTGACTCTAGTCAAAATTAGTCAACCAAAAGAAACCTAATCTCTTCCAACACCTCAATAATCACTAAATACTAGTGATTACACCCATTGCAAGTCTTACAAGCATAAACTTGCACACCAAACCCAAAACCCGCCAATAACAACAATAAACCCGAATATTGGTGTTAATCTCCAATTAACAACTAAATGGGTTTCACCTATGAATCATACAATCAAAAGCCCCAAATTGAATGATGAACACAAAAACGAAATTCGAAGTTAGAGCTTACCACTAGTATCACCGTGTAGCTAGGAACGAGGAGAACACACTTGTCGACTACGCCAAAGATCAAAACCCGCTTCTTCCTTTCCAAAATTCCACTTGAATCACTTGGGTGTTTGAGTTTTCTTGAGAGAAAATGAAAAGAAAAGATAAAAGAAAATAAGGAAATGAATGGGTGGATGAGGTTAAAGCCTCAAATCTGGCTCAATCGTGAAAAGACCAAAATGCCCTTGAACTTCATTTAAATTTACAAGAATCCGGCACCAGTTTGCCCATAATGCCGCGCCGCGGCCTAATTTGTCGCGCCGCGACATTTGACTAGTTCTGGGATCACTTTTTGTCCAACTTCTGATCCAGATTTCAGTTGTTTGCCGCGCCGCGGCCTCCTTTGTCGCGCCGCGACACAAGGCGTGATCTGACTCCTTGTCTCATACACAAGACTTTAACACCCGAACATGTCCCAAACCCTTCATACGCCTATCGTACGTACACTATACACCTATAAGTCATGTACGGGGAAAAACGGGGTGTTACAACTCTCCCCCACTTAAAATCGATCACGTCCTCGTGATCCTAGTCATGAACCCAAACGGACCCACACTCAATGGTCCTTGAACATGCATTTCAAACCGACTTCTACCACAATTTCACTAACCCGAAGGTTAATCCAATGACATATCACACACTTGCTCGCATCCCGAGACGTACAATACCCGCAACAACCGAAGTCTACAACGATCCCTTAGACAATTCTCCTCAAAGAGTTACCCTTAACGACAAATTCGTCATCCGCGATTTATCACATTACACAATTCCGAGCACTAGCACCAACTCAAACCCTCACATCGGGAAAACCCAACCATTCTCGTACCGAGATTTCAACTCCCCGCGTACCATACCAAGTACATCGCTAGTAACAACCGCAAACCAAGGTAAGGTCAACCATCAAACCGAAGAAGACCTAAATAAAGCGAATCCTTACGGATAACACTCACCACTTAACATCCCTTGTAGTGCGCAATACGACCCAACTACCGTAACATCAAAATCAGACGGCTACAACCGATAGCGCCCAAAACGATCATGGCAACGCTAGATCCCAAGGTGTACAAAATCGACTTTTGTCACACCCGTAACAACACATGACCGAAACACGGCTATCACATCAATAATCATACCACATGGTCCTCACGACCCCACCATCGGCGTATAAAAACACCCGATAGTTCCCACGACATGGTCCTTACGACCCCACCATTGGTGTATCAACAACCAATAGATCACAACTCGATATGGCCGAAACAACCCGAGCCAAAACACATATGGAGGATGGTCGAAACAACCCGAACCTTAGTGAATTCGCACAACCCGAAATTCACCAACCCAAATCCATATTTCCCACAACAAAATGACCGCACAACCCGAGTCACTGTGAGTACGCGCAAACCGATACTCACTTCCACCACATAGTATAACCGAGGATGGTCGTACAACCCGAGCCTTAGTGAATCCGAACTACCCGACATTCACTACCTCAAACTATGAGTCCAACCAACAGGGACAATCGTACTACCCGAAATATTGTGAATACGAACAACCCGATATTCACGTCCCACAACACAACTCAAGAATGGTACTCCCATTCCGATAACGTTATACCATACCCATATAACACTAACCCATGATGAAGTCAGCGGACCACGTAGGTCATGCTCCACCAATCTCAATACCGGATGAAGTCAGCGGACCCCGAAAGTCATGCTTCACCGATACAACACTACCATGATGAAGTCAGCGGACCCCGAAGGTCATGCTTCATCAATCAACGCCCTTTTGGCCTTTAACAACGAGTAGCATAACATCGCGCTCTGCTACGCCATAGTGAATCCTAACGGATACCACTAACCATCCACACAATCGAGCAAGAACCACCTATATCAAACATAGGTACAAAACAATAATTCTCTGAAAGAGAACCCGACACGCACATCCCTTAACCGAGGGATTCCACCTTGCTCGCCAAACACGTTCATTACCTCTCAACGAGATTACCACATTATCACCTCGGTGATAATTTAAATCCAAACCATAAGTACAATTTATCCGAAATTGTAATCTACCACAAATCGACCAAAACCAGGTCTCGACAACATTTTCCGGGTCTACAAAAAGCATCATCCGAAATCTCACACTAAAACTTCCTCGGACGGAAGTGTAACTCCCCCACTTGGAACTACGTTCCAATATCACAACTCGTACAACCGTACAATGCTACCAAAGGTAGACTCCACCAACAATTGGGTTCACACGACCCATCACCATATCTTGCTCCAACCTCTAGCATACGAAGGATTTTAACCTATCCTTAAACACTTCGAACGAAAAGTGTACCACAAATTACACAAACCATACCTTCGCAATCATCCAATTGCTTTAGTTTGTCAAATTTCCCTAGTCACTCATGTACCTAAGGGTTTCACCTCGGTACCCTAAGTACGATGTAACCGCAACATAATTGGAGTCGAACACCACGCTAGTAGGTATAAAAGAGGCACCTAATGTCGCGTCACGTAGACTCCTTTACCAACATACATCGAGATTTTAAACACTCGATCTCTAGGGTTTCATCCTACCCGTCGAACCTCATGGTTCATCAACTTCCTCATAAAAGCGAACACGCGCTTAACGACCGAACACCAAAACCCATTTCCATGGCTTGGTAGAAACATTTTCCAAATACTAAGGAATGCTTGGTTGCACCAAGTCTCACGCCCTTTGTCCAAAATCAAACATCACCATAGGGTACTTCTATTAGGAACGTCACCCTTAACAACAATATGCAATACACAAGGCATTTAATCAACTCGAATTCAAATGGCACTTAATAAATAATCAAAGGACATATTTATTAAAACAAAACGTACCTTAACGTCTCCTTGCCGCATTCGCCGCCGCCAACTCAGGACAATCCGGCTTGCGATGTCCCTCCTTATGACAATAGTAGCACATCCCGTCATCACTTCTCGGCATAGTGCACTCCCATAACTTGTGGCCCCTAACACCACAATTGAAACATCTAGGTGCACGAGAATCCATCGTGTCTTTTTCCACATTACCCATACTCGCACTCGCGCCCTTAGTTTTCTTACTTGGAGCACCATACGAATCAACCCTTCTCTTACTTGAAGGTTCACCAATCTTCGATCGCGAATACGACTCGAAACCCCTAGCCATGTTGAATAACTCCGCAAACGAGTTCACTTGGCCAACGCTAATTTTGCCCTGCAACTCATCATTCAAAGTCCAATAGAAATCTTCCATCAACATCCGATCATTCCCAATATACTCCGGGCAAAAACAAGCCTTCGACATAAAGGTCGTCTTTAGAGTATTCAAGTCCATCGATCCTTGTTGCAAATTTCGCAACTCATTACGCATTTTCGACAAATCGGCTGAAGTCCGGAACTCCTCGAAGAATTCCTTCTTAAACTCGTCCCACGATAACGCCATAAACGGTTCACCACCGACAAGATCAATCTTACCATCTAACCAATCCTTTGCCCTACCCCGCAACAAGCTAGTAGCGAGTCTTGTCCTCTTCTCGGGAGGGCATTCAATCGTGCGAAAACATCCTTCGACATCCGAGATCCAAGTTGTGCTTACCAAAGGATCCGGTTTCCCATCATACATCGGAGGTTTAGTCCTCATGAAGCCCTTAAGACAACGCTCCATTTCACTACCACCCCGAAATTCGGAATACTTCCTATCCATTTCTTCTCGTAACGCACCCACTTGTTCCGCAACGGCGGCCGCAACTCTAGCGTTAAACTCCACGTCGTTCATCTCGATCCCATTTCCCGTCGCCATTCTAAGGAATGCAAAGCGATTAGATCACGAACGTATAAAACACACACTCCACAATGCCCCATCTTGCTAAACACTCGTCGTACATCACTTGTTAGACACGATTTGCACCCGTAATAAGGTTTGCAAGTCCTTATTACGCACACACGCCGTATCCACTCGTTAGTACAACGACCGCCTCGCTCGATGATTTAACCATCACAACAAAAATTCTATACGTTATAAACATACGCAAGAATATAACCTCACAACACAAACCACAATCTTAGTTAGTTCACCTACACGCTAAGGCACTAACCAAGTCCCTATACGACCCGTTCACCTACAAGTCCCGCAACAAACAAGCACACACAAAGTCTAAGTCTAGTCACCTATCTCAAGTCGCCTAAATCCCTTAGACCATGCTCTGATACCACTTGTAACAACCCAACCCGTATTAAAACCGGCCCATAAAAATTTTTCCTTTTAATACGCGTTAAATGATACTTTAGGTCCCAATCAAAAACATCTTTAGTACAATAGAAGGTTTAATAAACTTTAAAACATTTAATACATTAGTTAATTGTCCAAACGGACATACACGAGCCGACTAGTTTAGTTTTCAACCAAAACCGAGCATGGTGATTTGGGACTACGCTACCCAAATCCTAATCGAATGCAAAAGCAAGATCTTCTAAGCAACCTAGCCAAGATCTCTAATCCCCAAGCTTACCCGAGCCGCCAAGCATGCGAACCTATAAAAATATAAACAACGGGAGGGTAAGCTAACGCTTAGTGAATGATAATATACTACATACATATATATGTATAAAATGGACACGCCACACAAAAACCAAATACCGCATACTGAAGCATCCACGCATAAAGATAAGCTAAGCTATGCATACCGTACGATCACTAAGCAATAAACTAAAAGTGCAACACCATATAAGTTCACCCACGGTGATGTGAACAACGCCAATAAGCTACACCCGGAGGGTTAGCTACAACACAACAATACAACAATATATACCAATATATAAACGTCCAAGGTTAACCCCTTAACCCAATACCGAGAACCAAATACCACAATGAAGATTGGCCGAACAACCCGAGCCTTAGTGAATTCGCACAACCCGATGTCTACTTCTTCACCAATTCATCAACCGAGGTTGGCCGAACTACCCGAGCCTTAGTGAATTCGCACAACCCGAGATTCACTACCTCATCAACAAGATGACCGAATAACCCGAGTCATCATGAATCCGCACTACCCGAGATTCACTTCTCAACATCAAACCCACGGTCACGGGATTATAGAATCCACCACATCGGGGTTATCCACCTCACAACAATATCAACCCTTCGCCTTTGGGGTTATAACATCCAATCACAACCACGTGTGATAACGTACACACAAACGTGTACCTCGCCAAAGGTAATCAACCCAAGCGCACAAACGTGCCAATTGGACCTATACACAAGTCCATCAAATCCACCTATATGTGAAGTGAGCCCTATAACCGAGAAACACTTCACCCGACCCGCACCCATCCTACACATACATATGCATATAGGATATTAACACTCACCTTGTCGTCTTGATGAATGCTTCCAAGTAATCCGCAACTCGTCAATGGAAAGTACCTATTCCATAATCATAAATACCACAACACAATTAGGATGGATTTACAAACCAACCCAATTCGACACTTAGTGCAATTTCGACCCAATTGCACCTCCAAGCACAAACCGTGCCCAAACTAACCAATAATCACTAACACGAGTGACAATGGTCCTAATATGCCAATTAAACTCGAACACAAGTGTTAAACACGTGTCTTACCCATTTTGACACCAAAACCCTAATTTTGACTCTAGTCAAAATTAGTCAACCAAAAGAAACCTAATCTCTTCCAACACCTCAATAATCACTAAATACTAGTGATTACACCCATTGCAAGTCTTACAAGCATAAACTTGCACACCAAACTCAAAACCCGCCAATAACAACAATAAACCCGAATATTGGTGTTAATCTCCAATTAACAACTAAATGGGTTTCACCTATGAATCATACAATCAAAAGCCCCAAATTGAATGATGAACACAAAAATGAAATTCGAAGTTAGAGCTTACCACTAGTATCACCGTGTAGCTAGGAACGAGGAGAACACACTTGTTGACTACGCCAAAGATCAAAACTCGCTTCTTCCTTTCCAAAATTCCACTTGAATCACTTGGGTGTTTGAGTTTTCTTGAGAGAAAATGAAAAGAAAAGATAAAAGAAAATAAGGAAATGAATGGGTGGATGAGGTTAAAGCCTCAAATCTGGCTCAATCGTGAAAAGACCAAAATGCCCTTGAACTTCATTTAAATTTACAAGAATCCGGCACCAGTTTGCCCATAATGCCGCGCCGCGGCCTAATTTGTCGCGCCGCGACATTTGACTAGTTCTGGGATCACTTTTTGTCCAACTTCTGATCCAGATTTCAGTTGGTTGCCGCGCCGCGGCCTCCTTTGTCGCGCCGCGACACAAGGCGTGATCTGACTCCTTGTCTCATACACAAGACTTTAACACCCGAACATGTCCCAAACCCTTCATACGCCTATCGTACGTACACTATACACCTATAAGTCATGTACGGGGAAAAACGGGGTGTTACAAAATACTTCACATACTTGGATGACATTTTGTGGCATTTCATCACGTTGACTTATTTTTCCGACCCTTTGACAAGCATCACAGGATTTGCAAAGAAGGTGTGCGTCTTTGTAAATTGTAGGCCAATAGAATCCAACATCATAAACTTTTCTTGCTGTTAGTTGAGGCCCATAATGCCCTCCTGTTGGTCCTGTGTGACAATGGTTTAATATTTTACTAGCTTCATCTCCAAATACACATCGGCGTATTATTCCATCTGGACAACTTTTAAACAGGTGTGGATCTTCCCAAAAATAGTGTTTTATATCACTGAAGAATTTCTTTCGTTTTTGGTACGATAATCCTTTTTCAAGGAATCCACAAACTAAGTAGTTTGCATAGTCTGTAAACCATGGAATTTCTTTATAATCTATCTTCAATAGATATTCATCAGGAAAGTTGTCTTGTATGGCCGATTCATTTAGAACTTCTAATTCGGGATTTTCAAGACGAGAAAGATGATCAGCGGCGAGATTTTCTGCTCCTCTTTTATCTCGGATTTCAATATCAAACTCTTGTAAGAGTAAGATCCAACGGATTAATCTTGGTTTAGCATCTTGTTTTGAAAATAGGTATCTAAGAGCAGAATGGTCGGTATAGACCACCGTTTTTGCTAGAACGAGATATGATCGAAATTTGTCAAAAGCAAAGACAATAGCAAGGAGCTCTTTTTCAGTAGTTGTATAGTTCGTTTGTGCTCCTTGTAATGTCTTACTAGCATAATATATAGGTTGAAATCGTTTTTCAATCCTTTGTCCTAAAACGGCTCCCATTGCAAAATCACTTGCATCGCACATTAGTTCAAATGGTAGATTCCAATTTGGTGTTATCATGATCGGCGCATTAGTGAGTTTTTCTTTAATAATATTAAAAGATTTGATACACTCATCTGAAAAGATGAATGGAGCATCCTTTTCTAGGAGTTTATTCATAGGAGTGGCAATTTTAGAAAAATCTTTTATGAAACGTCGGTAAAAACCGGCATGCCCTAGAAAACTCCTAACTCCTCTAACATTGGTGGGATGTGGAAGTTTAGCAATTACATCTACTTTAGCTCTATCCACTTCAATTCCTTCTTTTGAAATTTTATGACCAAGAACGATGCCTTCTTTAACCATGAAATGGCATTTCTCCCAATTAAGTAATAGATTTGATTGTTCGCATCTAATAAGCATTCGTTCAAGATTAGCTAGACATGTTTCAAATGTATCACCGAAGACTGAAAAGTCATCCATGAAAACTTCCATGCATTCTTCTATCATGTCGTAAAAAATCGCCATCATACACCTTTGAAAGGTTGCAGGGGCGTTGCAAAGTCCAAATGGCATGCGTTTGTAAGCAAAAGTACCATAAGGGCACGTGAATGTGGTTTTCTCTTGGTCCTCGGGTGCTATTGGAATTTGAAAATATCCGGAAAATCCATCTAAAAAATAATAGTAACTATTTCCGGCTAATCTTTCCAACATTTGATCAATGAAAGGTAAGGGAAAGTGATCTTTTCTGGTGGCGTCATTTAATTTTCTATAATCAATACACACACGCCATCCTGTTACAGTCCTAGTAGGAATAAGCTCATTTTTCTCATTTGTAATGACAGTCATGCCACCCTTCTTAGGCACGCATTGAACTGGGCTTACCCATGGACTATCAGAAATTGGATAAATTAAACCTGCATCTAGCAGTTTAATAATCTCTTTCTTAACTACATCTTGCATATTAGGATTTAGTATTCGTTGGCGTTGCACATATGTTTTATGACCTTCTTCCATAAGGATTTTATGTGTGCAATACGAAGGACTTATTCTTTTAATATCATGAATCTTCCATGCAATGGCTGGTTTATGAGCTTTCAACACAGAAATGAGTTGTGATTTCTCATTTTCAGTAAGAGAAGACGATATTATTACAGGTAATTTAGATTCACCATGTAAATAAGCGTATTCCAAAAGGTTTGGAAGTGGCTTTAACTCTAATTTCGGAGGTTCTTCTATCGATGATTTATATCGATATCTGTCTTCTTCTTTTAGCATTTGAATTTCTTATGTTGTTGGTTCATATCCATTAGCTATAATTGTAGCTAACATTTCAGCTTCATCAATTGGTTCATTACCTTCTCCTAAAGAACATTCTCCTGTTCCTTGTAATTCTGGAAATTCTTCTAATAATTCTGCATGTGCATCTATAGTTTGAATATAATAACATGTATCATCTGCAGATTGTGGTTGTTGCATTGCTCTATCAACTGAAAAGGTAACACTCTCGTCCTCTATACTTAGGGTCAATTTCTTACCGAACACGTCTATCATTGCTTTAGCCGTGTTTAAGAATGGTCTTCCTAATATGAGAGGAACTTGAGAATCTTATTCCATGTCCAGAACAACAAAATCTACTGGAAATACTAAAGTACCAACTTTAACTAGCATGTTCTCCATTATCCCTCTAGGATATTTTATTGATCTATCGGCTAGTTGTATGCTTATTCTGGTTGGTTTCAATTCTCCAAGGTCTAGTTTAGCGTATAGTGAATACGGCATTAGATTTATACTAGCACCTAAGTCTGCCAATGCTTCTATTGAACTAAGACTACCCAGAAAACATGGAATTGTGAAACTTCCTGGATCAGATAGTTTTTCTGGTATCTTATTCAACAGCACTACTGAACAATTAGCATTCATGGTAACAGCCAAGAGTTCTTCCATTTTCTTTCTATTTGAAATTAGATCTTTCAAGAATTTAGCATATCTAGGCATTCCTGAAATCACATCAATGAAAGGAAGATTTACATTTATCTGTTTAAACATATCCAAGAATTTGGATTGCTCGGCTTCAAGTTTCTCTTTCTTCATTTTACTTGGGTAAGGAAGTGGTGGTTGGTATGGTTTAACATAAGGTTTAGCCTTAACTGTGTTATCTTCATTAACCTTTTCAACTACCGGTTCTTTTTCCTTATCTTGATCAGGTTGTGGTTCTTGTGGAGTAGGAATAGCTTCATCAGAAGTTACAGGTATTTCAGGTGGTTTAAGCGTTGTACCACTTCTTGTGGTAATGGCTTTAGCTGTTTCATTCCGGGGGTTAGCATTTGTATCACTAGGTAGACTTCCCGGTTTTCTTTCACCTATTAACCTTGCTAGGTTACTTACTTCTTGTTCCAGATTTTGAATAGAAGCTTGTTGATTTCTAAATGCTTGAGCATTTTGTTCATTGGTTTGTTTCTGAGATGTGAAAAACTGCGTTTGAGTTTCAACTAGCTTCGTCATCATATCTTCTAAATTCGGCTTTTTATCATCGGTTTGTTGTGGTGGTTTGTTTTGAAAATTAGGTCTTTGCTGATTGTAATTATTATTGGATAGTTGTTGATTGCTAGGACCTTGTTGGTTGTTGTATGGAATATTTCTGTTATAATTCTGGTTTTGATTGTAAATCGGTCTTGGCGGTTGATAATTATTCTGATAATTATTTCCAGGCCTTTGGTTTATGTATGAAATATTCTCTCTTTGTTCCATTATTAATTCAATACTGAGACAATCTTTTGTCAAATGTGGTCCTCCACACTGCTCACAACTAATTCGTATTGAGTGAATATCTTTAGTCATCTTTTCCATTCGTCTCTCGACAGCATCTATTTTTGCGGAAATGGAATCTAAGTCATGGCTAGAATCGGCTCTAGCTGCTTTAGATGATCTAACGATATCTTTTTCTTGGTGCCACTCATGTGAGTGGGAAGCAGTGTTATCAATAATTTTGTAAGCATCAGTTTCGGTTTTCTTCATAATAGAACCACCAGCTGCTATATCTATGTCTTTCCTTGTAGTGATGTCGCATCCTTGGTAGAATATTTGTACTATTTGACAGGTGTCTAAACCATGTTGCGGACATCCTCTTAATAACTTTCCAAATCTTGTCCACGCCTCATATAGAGTTTCATTTGGCTTCTGTGTAAACGTAACAATTTCTGCTTGAAGTCTTACGGCTTTAGATGCAGGAAAGAATTGTTTAAGAAATTTTTCAACTAAAACGTCCCATGAATCAATCGCCCCTTCAGGTAACGATTCCAACCAATCTTTGGCTTCTCCCTTTAAAGTCCAGGGAAATAACATGAGATATATCTGTTCATCCTCCACTTCTCGGATTTTAAATAGTGTGCAGATCCTATTAAAGGTACGTAAATGTTCATTTGGATCTTCCTTCGGCGCACCACTAAATTGGCATTGATTAGTCACCATGTGTAGAATTTGTCCTTTGATTTCATAATCTGGCGCATTAATGTCTGGATGAGTAATTGAGTGACCTTGCCCAGTGCGTTTAGGTCTCATTCGGTTTTCCATACTTAAAGGTTCCAGATTCTCCATAATTGAATTTGTTGAATCGGAATCACTAGAGGATTCCAATTTTATGGTTCGTTCCTCAACAATCTCTGTTTGAATGATTGGTGGTTCTGGAGGAAAGTTTAGTGGTTCAGGATCTACGAATCGTTCCTGAATATTCTCCGGATTCTCAATTGTGAGGTCGGGTTCAAAAAATGGATTATCGGAAATTTGAACTGGAGTACTTGGTCGACTGGATGACGATTCTAAAGAAAAATCAACGGCAGTAATATTTGCTAAATGTCTTGATCTAGTTACAGGTGGTGAACGTACAAAAGGTGGTGAACGTCTTGCTGTGACGCCCCGTACTAAATCATCATGTACGGACCATCAACAACAGGATCATTACAAGGTTAAGTACTATATGCGTTTTCAAAATAGAGTTTGCATTCATAAATAAAAGTGACGTCATAACATACGTCAATTGTTTTACAAATCAAAAGTATGCTTCGCTAAGTAGAAGCATTAAATAAGTGTACGTGACCATAATGGTCGTTACATAACATAAGTTCATAAGTAAAAAGTTTGAATGCAACATAAGTAGTCATGCGATAACAACTCTAGGCAGCGGGTTCTACAGCACGACTAGTAAGATAGCGGAAGCGACTTCAAGCACCTGAGAAAATACATGCTTAAAAAGGTCAACACAAAGGTTGGTGAGCTATAGTTTAAGTATAACAGTAATGTAGGTAGGCCACGAGATTTCAGTGCTACAACGAGCGTTTCAAAAGTATGTAAAAGTATATGCTTAACCGTGGGCACCCGGTAACTAACTTAACGTTTAATGTACCCCCTTAAAGTGCACTTGGCAAGTGCGTATAACCTCGAAGTATTAAACACTCGTTAAATGCTAGCGCTACTAGCCCGAGTGGGGATGTCAAACCCTATGGATCCATATCTAAGATTCGCGTTCACGGTTCAAAAACCAATGATTAAACGTTACCGAGCTAAAGGGAATGTTTCTGCCGTTATATAACCCACACATATATAAAGTTTAAGTACTCGTGCCTAGTATGTAAAACATAAAACCGCATGTATTCTCAGTTCCCAAAATAAGTTAAAGTAAAAAGGGAATGCTATAACTCACAATGATTAGTAGTAATGGTAAGGTAGTAGTCGGAAAGTGGTGTGCAAGTAACGGTCCAAACGTCCTCAACCTAAGTCAAATAGCACTAAGTCAATAAGTCGTCTCAAAAGGTTTACAAGTACGTAATTAAGGTCATAAGGGTCATCATCAACCATCATTAAACAAAAGGTAACAAGTAAGACTCGTTTATGAAAGTCGTTTAAAACAAAGGCTGACTTCGGTCAGTCACCACGGCCTCTACCCTTACTGAATTAAGGTGAGACCAGTGGTCATGGCTCCGTCTATGAGTCCCTTAAGTGTGGTAAAATTTACAGAAGCAAACTCGTCTTGGTTTGACCGTGGCGACGGTCTAAGTGCGAGTAGGTCAGAAATTTCTGCACAACGTTAAAGGACATGGTAACGATCGGAGGGCCATAAATCCTAAACCGTAACTCGGATTAAGACGAGTCCTATATGAAAAGTTATCTACTCGAAAAGTTCTATCTAAAAATCAAGGTTAGAACAGCCCAGGTCTACTGGTCTGTTCCAGAAATAGCTGAACAGAAACTTTTGGACAGAAACAGTGGGTTTTAGGTGAGTTCCGGTGTCTTGGTGCTTGATGCTCATCATGGTTCTCATCCTTGATGCGTATAGCTTCAAGTGTACAACTCGTTGATGTGTTAACATCATTTTGACCAAGGTTTGTCCATCATAACTCAAGTGCAAGTGTTGTAGGTGTTTGATGAACCAAGGTTACATGTAAGTTTATGAACAAGTTCATGAACACTAAGAAAGATCACAACCAAGTGTTGGATCCATGATACTTGCACCAAAGTGTAAGCTCTTGTTGGTTTCATGTCCTTGTTCAAATGTGTAGTAAGCAACTAACAATAAGAAGTAAATAAAAATGAAATGATAAGCCTAAACCAACCATGAAGGTGGTATTCTAGTAACATACAACAAACAAGAACACAAGTAACAATTATAAAGATTATAAACTTTAAATCTTTTGAAACAAAATATGTAGAACATAACTAGATAGATTATGTTCTTGGATGTTCTTGATAATACAAGATATTATGAAGAATCAAAACTAAGAAGTTTGATCTTGTAACATGAAAGTAAGTAAGTAAACAACTTAGTATCTTACAAGTAATTAACTTTAAACAAGAACAAGTAACAAAAGTTTTAACAACAAAGATTGATGATGATTATGTGATGTAGAAATCAGTTTTTACCAACAAAGAAAAGAAGAAAAGAAGTTGTTACTTACAAGAAAGAAAGAAGAACTTGAGAGAAAGATAAGAGAAAAGATGAAGCAAGTGTGTGTGTGTATATGAGAAATGAGTGAGCAAGTGAGAGTAATGAAGGAAAATGAAATCAAAACTCCACTAAATGGGGTACATGGATTCGGCATTCAGCTGAATTGGGAGGGGGGAGGACAAAGTTCTTTGGTTATTAGGGTGTTAAAGCTTCAAAAGTTGGTTAAAGAGTGGTTATACATGGGGATTATGGCATGACTAGATTCCAAATGTTCAAACCAACTAGTTACAAGTCCTAAGTAATACTTACACTTTGAAAGAGTGGGCTAAAGGTCCATTAATAAATGTAGGGTGGGCTTACACAAGTCCATTAACACTAAAAGGCCCAAGTTTGCAAGTAGTTAGCAAGTAATCCAATAAAAGTCCAACGTAAGCCCAAGTAACTAACTAATAGCTTTAGTTAATTAAAATGATTAATAAAATTAATCATGAATGTAAATAATATCTTAAAATATTATTCGTGCAAGTTCCGGGTGTCACAAAGACGTTTCGGGCATTTAAAGTTCAAGTACGGGCAATCAAAGCAATATGTAAATGTAATAACATACATTCGTTTAATCACACGTATTAATAATAATAATTATTAATAAATAACGTTGGTAAAACCAGGGTCGTTACATTACCCACCTGTTAAAGAAAATTTCGTCCCGAAATTTAAGCTGAAGTAGATGGAGGAGTCGGGAAAAGGTGAGGATACTTTCGCATCATTTGATCCTCTCGCTCCCAAGTAAACTCAGGTCCTCGTTTGGCATTCCATCGTACTCGTACAATCGGAATCTTGTTGCGTTTCAAAGTTTTGATCTCACGATCCATAATCTCAACAGGTTCCTCCACAAAGTGGAGTTTGTCATCAATAGTAAGTTCTTCCAAAGGTATGATGAGTTCGGGTGCAGCAAGACACTTCTTCAAGTTTGACACATGGAAGGTAGGATGAACTGAGCTCAATTGTGCTGGTAGATCCAAACGGTATGCAACTGGTCCAACACGTTCCAAGATCTCGAAAGGACCAATGTATCGTGGGTTCAACTTTCCACGTTTTCCAAAACGGATCACACCTTTCCAAGGTGCAACCTTCAACATTACACGATCACCAACATTAAATTCAAAGTCTTTCCGTTTAAGATCGGCATAGCTCTTTTGGCGATCACGGGCAGTCTTAAGTCTAGCTTGAATCTGAGCAATCTTCTCTGTCGTTTCGTGGACTACCTCGGGTCCGGTGATTTGCTTTTCGCCTACTTCGGCCCAACAAATAGGAGATCGGCACTTACGACCATACAATGCTTCAAAAGGTGCAGCATTAATGCTAGAGTGATAACTGTTATTGTACGAGAATTCGGCGAGTGGCAAATGCCTTTCCCAGGCCTTTCCAAAATCAATGACACATGCACGCAGCATGTCCTCCAAGGTCTGAATCGTTCGTTCACTTTGCCCGTCAGTCTGAGGATGATAAGCAGTACTCATGTCAAGACGAGTTCCCATGGCTTCTTGCAAAGAACGCCAAAATCTGGAAGCAAAACGGGGATCGCGATCGGAGATGATTGATAAAGGTACACCATGACGAGATACAACCTCTTTGATGTACAGCTGAGCAAGTCTTTCCATTGTATCAGTTTCCTTCATCGCTAGGAAGTGTGCAGATTTGGTGAGGCGGTCAACAATAACCCAAATAGTATCGCATCCGCCCACCGTCTTCGGCAGCTTAGTAATGAAATCCATTGTGATCCTTTCCCACTTCCATTGTGGGATTTCCGGCTGTTGAAGTAACCCAGAAGGTCTCTGATGTTCGGCTTTAACCTTCGAGCAAGTCAAACACTTACCAACATAAGTCGCAACGTCCTTCTTAAGATTCGGCCACCAATACTGTTCTTTAAGGTCGTGGTACATCTTACCTGCACCGGGGTGAATCGAATATCTCGATTTGTGTGCTTCATCAAGTATCAGGCTTCGTAGATCTCCATAGTAAGGTACCCAAATTCTTCCGGCATAACATCGGAGTCCAGACTCTCTAACCTCGAATCGAGAGACAAGTATGTTCAAATGCTCGTGAGATATGTTCTCCTCCTTGAGAGCCTCAACTTGGGCTACTCTGATCTGGTTGTTGAGGTTCGAATGGATGGTGATGTTCAGAGCCCTAACACGAAGAGGTGCCGTCCTCTCCTTTCGGCTTAAAGCGTCAGCTACAACATTGGCCTTGCCAGGGTGATAACGGAGTTCACAATCGTAGTCGTTGAGCGTCTCGATCCATCGACGCTGTCTCATATTCAATTGCTTCTGATCGAAGATGTGCTGGAGACTCTTGTGATCGGTGAAGATAGTGCTCTTAGTTCCATACAAATAATGTCTCCACAATTTGAGTGCAAAGACAACGGCTCCAAGTTCAAGATCATGTGTAGTGTAGTTCCGCTCGTGAATCTTCAATTGGCGGGAGGCATAGGCAATAACCTTTGATCGTTGCATCAGTACACAACCAAAACCACTCTTCGATGCATCGCAATAAACAACAAAGTCGTCACTGCCTTCAGGAAGTGATAGGATAGGTGCGGAGGTTAACTTCTTCTTCAAAGTTTGGAATGCTGATTCGTGTGTGGGTTCCCAAATGAACTTCTTGCCCTTGTGAGTCAGTGCGGTCAAAGGACGCGCAATCAGAGAAAATCCTTCGATAAACCTTCGATAATAACCGGCGAGACCTAGAAATTGGTGAATATGCGTTGGAGTAGTGGGGGTCTCCCACTTGCTGATGGCTTCAATCTTGGCGGGATCAACTTTGATACCCTGGTCGCTCACAACATGACCCAAAAACTGTACTTCCTTCAACCAAAATTCGCACTTGGAGAATTTGGCGTAAAGTTGCTCTTGTCTTAAGAGTGCAAGCACTAGCCGAAGGTGTTGCTCATGTTCTTCTTCGCTCTTAGAGTAGATGAGGATATCATCTATGAAGACGATAACAAACTTATCCAAGTAAGGCTTGCAGACACGATTCATGAGATCCATGAACACGGCAGGTGCATTTGTCAAACCGAATGGCATCACGAGGAACTCATAATGACCATAACGGGTCCTGAATGCAGTTTTCATCACGTCACTTTCCTTCACCCTCAGCTGGTGATATCCGGATCGCAAATCGATCTTTGAATAAACGCTCGATCCTTGTAGTTGATCAAAAAGATCATCAATTCGTGGGAGAGGATATCGATTCTTGATAGTCAATTTGTTGAGTTCACGGTAGTCGATACACATACGGAAGGATCCATCCTTCTTCTTCACAAACAACACCGGTGCGCCCCAAGGCGAGAAGCTTGGTTGGATAAACCCTCGATCTAATAGCTCTTGTAGTTGACTCTGTAATTCTTGCATCTCGGAAGGTGCGAGTCTATAAGGTGCGCGAGCTACAGGTGCAGCTCCTGGCACTAAGTCAATCTGAAACTCTACTGCTCTCTGCGGCGGTAATCCAGGCAATTCCTCTGGGAAGACATCAGAAAATTCGTTCACAATTCGTACGTCGTTCACGTTCTTCACCTCAGTTTCTACCGCCTTCACATGTGCTAGGACAGCAAAGCGTCCCTTCTTCATAATCTTTTGCGCTTTCACGCAACTAATGAGGTTCAACTTCGAGGTACATCTCTCTCCATAGATAACCAGTGGTTCACCATCTCCTTGTGGTATGCGAAGTGCTTTATCTCCACAGATAACATCGGCCTTTATCTTGCTCAACCAATCCATACCGACGATCACGTCAAAACTTCCCAGTTTGATAGGTATCAAATCAATTTTGAAATCTGCACCAGCTATGTTGATAATAGCTCCACGACTAATATGGTCAACCTTTTCAAGTTTTCCATTGGCTACCTCGACAAGCATACTTTCCTTCAAAGGAACTAACGACCAATCTAACTTATCACAAAAATGTCTACACACATAGCTCCTATCGGCACCAGTATCAAATAGGACAGAAGCTAAAAGATTGTTGATCTTGAATATACCTGTCACCAAGTCGGGGTTGTCGCGAGCGTCCCTTGCATTAACATTGAAGGCTCTAGCACGTGGTGGTCCGCCATCCTTACGCTTGTTAGGACACTCGTTTCTGAAATGGCCCGTCTTTCCACATTCATAACACTTCTTAGGCCCATTGTTGTTGTGGTTTGGCTTCACATTCAAAGTGGTAACCTTGCAATCCTTGCCAACATGTCCAGATCGTTGGCACTTCTCACAGATAACATTGCAATACCCAGTGTGGTGCTTGTAGCACCTATTGCATTGTGGTAGGGTTCCTTTGTAGTTCGGATTGGTGCGGTTGTTGTTGTTGGGGTTGGTGTTGTTGTTGTGCATGTTGTTGTTTTGCCTGAACCCTTCATGTCGCTTTGCCGGGTTTTGATCATAGTTCCTACCCTTGTTGTTGTTGTGGTTGTTGTCCCATTTCCTCTTTTCACCACTAACAGTTTCAAACTTAGCCTTCTCCGGCTCGTCCAGGATGATTTGATTCAAGAGAGTATGCGCCATGCGCATTGCTTCGGGAACACTTGGTGGCTTGGATGAGGTAACATTACCCTTGATGGACTTAGGAAGTCCCGAGAAGTATTTCTCCAAACGCTTAAATTCGGGGGTGACCATGGTTGGACACATAAGAGCCAATTCCAAAAACCTACGGTTGTAGCTGTTAAGGTCGTTCCCTACGGTCTTCAATTGCATAAATTCGATTTCCATCTTTTGAATCTCGGTTCTCGGACAGTATTCCTCGATCATAGCACATTTAAATTTTTCCCAAGGCGTAGCATACGCCTCATCAATTCCTTTCGCTTGGGCCATGGTATTCCACCATGTGAGCGCGCCATCCGAAAGTGTGCAAGATGCAAATTTCGTTTTGTTAGCCTCAGAACAATTGCTAACCCTAAATACCGATTCCAACTTTTCGAACCATCTGGTGAGACCGACGGGTCCCTCAGTGCCACTGAAGTAGTGTGGCTTGCAGTTTTGGAATTCCTTGTAAGTACACCCATCTCGGACGACAGGTGGATTGACAGGCGGTGGTGGTGGAACTTGGGGTTGTCTTTCAGCTAGTGCAGCAGCGACTCGCTCGTTAATCATTTCCTCAATTTGTGCCGCGGTGGGGATAGATCTCCCGTTGGCCATGATGTTCTATACAAACATTTTGACTCAAGTCAAAATCCATTATGCAAATAATAATAATATAGTATATAACAACCAACATGAAAGCAGCACAACACATGTTGATTAAGTAATGCAAGCATATATAAGTACCACAAAACCATGATATGATAATGTAAATAGAACACTTGCGCACAAAGTAACAACACAAATTCCATTCATTAATGATAATAAGTTCATACATTACAATAAGTTCGTACATTACATAAGTGAAATATGAAATTACAAAAAGAGATTACAATACAGAATCTAGTACAAAGTCCTACGGCGATGGTGGGTACAAGATGTCCAAAACATGAGTCATCTGCTCCTCGAGCTCAGTAACTCGAGTCTGGAGAATCTCAATCTCCCGCCTCATTTCCTCATTAGAGGAAGGTGATGGGGCAGGTGGTGCTGGCGGTGCAGGTGGAGCCGGTGGTGCTGAAGTGGATGGTCCGGCTCTGGGTGGAGACGGTAATATCAGTGGGTCGGCGGGGTACGGCACCAGCCGTTTACGTGCAGTGATCCTACGACGCCGACCATAAGCGTCAGTGACAGTACGACCAGGAATTATGCCAGCGAAGCGATACCGCTTCTTCGGCGGGGTAGAAGGTGCCTGAATCGGTCGGTCAGCGGGATCCTCCTCATCACTGGAGTCGTCAGATGAGGTGTCGTCTGAAGAAGCATCGGTGGAAGAACCGTCGTCTGAATCATGCGGTGGTGGCGCGGGTGGCTCAACATATCCGAAAGCGGCCAACATCTGTCGGTGTCGGCCTGGTGTAATCACGGCTAAGCGGCCGTCGGCAGTGCGTCGGCAAGGTGTGCGCCAGTGGTTACGGAAGGGACCTTCCCCGAACTCCGCGGGGATCTCCATGCCACCAATGCGAGCCAGTTGCCTCAGGGGTCTGGAAGAAGACGCCGGGATAGGCACACTAGAGCTAGCTCCAGAACTAGAGGCGCCGGGGTCGCCAGTGGGTGTCGGGGCCGGAATGTCAGCAGCAGCAGCAGCAGCAGCAGCAACAGGTGCAGCAGTGGGAGGAACAACGGGGCCTGAGCCGCTCGGGATGTCAGTAGGTGGAACGTCCGACATCTGAACAAGGAAAAATAAATTTTCCATGTCAGTATGTCATAAAGCAAGCAAATAATAGGCCAACAGTTTAAATCATGTATAACAATAAGTAGCATGGCAATATCAGTAATCGTACGAAACTAGCATGCAATCGAAAGCAAGTAATAGCATGCAGTAGTGAAATCACGTAGTAGCATACGGCATATAGCAGTAACAGTAAGCAGCAGCATGTAGTAAGTTCAGCGGAAACAAGTAAACTAACAAGTTGTAGATTAGCCCTATTAGTGAATCCTACTCGGGTCGGTCTTAGACTCACTAATGCATCCTAATTCCCTACAACCAATGCTCTGATACCAAATGTGACGCCCCGTACTAAATCATCATGTACGGACCATCAACAACAGGATCATTACAAGGTTAAGTACTATATGCGTTTTCAAAACAGAGTTTGCATTCATAAATAAAAGTGACGTCATAACATACGTCAATTGTTTTACAAATCAAAAGTATGCTTCGCTAAGTAGAAGCATTAAATAAGTGTACGTGACCATAATGGTCGTTACATAACATAAGTTCATAAGTAAAAAGTTTGAATGCAACATAAGTAGTCATGCGATAACAACTCTAGGCAGCGGGTTCTACAGCACGACTAGTAAGATAGCGGAAGCGACTTCAAGCACCTGAGAAAATACATGCTTAAAAAGGTCAACACAAAGGTTGGTGAGCTATAGTTTAAGTATAACAGTAATGTAGGTAGGCCACGAGATTTCAGTGCTACAACGAGCGTTTCAAAAGTATGTAAAAGTATATGCTTAACCGTGGGCACCCGGTAACTAACTTAACGTTTAATGTACCCCCTTAAAGTGCACTTGGCAAGTGCGTATAACCTCGAAGTATTAAACACTCATTAAATGCTAGCGCTACTAGCCCGAGTGGGGATGTCAAACCCTATGGATCCATATCTAAGATTCGCGTTCACGGTTCAAAAACCAATGATTAAACGTTACCGAGCTAAAGGGAATGTTTCTGCCGTTATATAACCCACACATATATAAAGTTTAAGTACTCGTGCCTAGTATGTAAAACATAAAATCCGCATGTATTCTCAGTTCCCAAAATAAGTTAAAGTAAAAAGGGAATGCTATAACTCACAATGATTAGTAGTAATGGTAAGGTAGTAGTCGGAAAGTGGTGTGCAAGTAACGGTCCAAACGTCCTCAACCTAAGTCAAATAGCACTAAGTCAATAAGTCGTCTCAAAAGGTTTACAAGTACGTAATTAAGGTCATAAGGGTCATCATCAACCATCATTAAACAAAAGGTAACAAGTAAGACTCGTTTATGAAAGTCGTTTAAAACAAAGGCTGACTTCGGTCAGTCACCACGGCCTCTACCCTTACTGAATTAAGGTGAGACCAGTGGTCATGGCTCCGTCTATGAGTCCCTTAAGTGTGGTAAAATTTACAGAAGCAAACTCGTCTTGGTTTGACCGTGGCGACGGTCTAAGTGCGAGTAGGTCAGAAATTTCTGCACAACGTTAAAGGACATGGTAACGATCGGAGGGCCATAAATCCTAAACCGTAACTCGGATTAAGACGAGTCCTATATGAAAAGTTATCTACTCGAAAAGTTCTATCTAAAAATCAAGGTTAGAACAGCCCAGGTCTACTGGTCTGTTCCAGAAATAGCTGAACAGAAACTTTTGGACAGAAACAGTGGGTTTTAGGTGAGTTCCGGTGTCTTGGTGCTTGATGCTCATCATGGTTCTCATCCTTGATGCGTATAGCTTCAAGTGTACAACTCGTTGATGTGTTAACATCATTTTGACCAAGGTTTGTCCATCATAACTCAAGTGCAAGTGTTGTAGGTGTTTGATGAACCAAGGTTACATGTAAGTTTATGAACAAGTTCATGAACACTAAGAAAGATCACAACCAAGTGTTGGATCCATGATACTTGCACCAAAGTGTAAGCTCTTGTTGGTTTCATGTCCTTGTTCAAATGTGTAGTAAGCAACTAACAATAAGAAGTAAATAAAAATGAAATGATAAGCCTAAACCAACCATGAAGGTGGTATTCTAGTAACATACAACAAACAAGAACACAAGTAACAATTATAAAGATTATAAACTTTAAATCTTTTGAAACAAAATATGTAGAACATAACTAGATAGATTATGTTCTTGGATGTTCTTGATAATACAAGATATTATGAAGAATCAAAACTAAGAAGTTTGATCTTGTAACATGAAAGTAAGTAAGTAAACAACTTAGTATCTTACAAGTAATTAACTTTAAACAAGAACAAGTAACAAAAGTTTTAACAACAAAGATTGATGATGATTATGTGATGTAGAAATCAGTTTTTACCAACAAAGAAAAGAAGAAAAGAAGTTGTTACTTACAAGAAAGAAAGAAGAACTTGAGAGAAAGATAAGAGAAAAGATGAAGCAAGTGTGTGTGTGTATATGAGAAATGAGTGAGCAAGTGAGAGTAATGAAGGAAAATGAAATCAAAACTCCACTAAATGGGGTACATGGATTCGGCATTCAGCTGAATTGGGAGGGGGGAGGACAAAGTTCTTTGGTTATTAGGGTGTTAAAGCTTCAAAAGTTGGTTAAAGAGTGGTTATACATGGGGATTATGGCATGACTAGATTCCAAATGTTCAAACCAACTAGTTACAAGTCCTAAGTAATACTTACACTTTGAAAGAGTGGGCTAAAGGTCCATTAATAAATGTAGGGTGGGCTTACACAAGTCCATTAACACTAAAAGGCCCAAGTTTGCAAGTAGTTAGCAAGTAATCCAATAAAAGTCCAACGTAAGCCCAAGTAACTAACTAATAGCTTTAGTTAATTAAAATGATTAATAAAATTAATCATGAATGTAAATAATATCTTAAAATATTATTCGTGCAAGTTCCGGGTGTCACAAAGACGTTTCGGGCATTTAAAGTTCAAGTACGGGCAATCAAAGCAATATGTAAATGTAATAACATACATTCGTTTAATCACACGTATTAATAATAATAATTATTAATAAATAACGTTGGTAAAACCAGGGTCGTTACACTTGCTCGGTGCATTCACTGAATATCCTATTAGTTTTTTTTAAAAGGAAAGAAAAATTATAATAAGTTATCCAATTAATAGACTTTTCTGATTTTGCCCACGTTTCGAATAGCCAAAAGATGCAGCAGAGGGGCAGGATTCGTTTGGTCTCAATATAATTGAGGACTGTTTGGCTCCAATAACCCGGTCCACGTACAAATCCAACTATTACTACGAACCAGAAAATTTTGATGTCTATTAATTTAACCACTTAAAATAAATTTTCGTAATTTTAAGAAATTTAGATAAGAAGTAGAATAAAAATCTATGTCCTAAAACTAGAATAGCGAGAAATAAGAAAGAAAAATAGTTCGTCGGAAAAAGATCGAAAAAGAAAAATAAGAAAGAAAGATAAAAGGCGACGGAAAAATAAAAGAAACTTATAAAACTTAAAAACACTTGACTAACCTAACCTTATTACTACAACTAACTTAAAATTATAATCGCAAATTGAGATTACTAATTGGAATGATAATTGATACATAGGTAAAAGTCGTCTAAAAATATTAAAGCTTACAGGAAAAACTAAATCCCAAATAGAAATAACTTAAAAAGAAACTAAAACTTAAAAAGGCGTCGCAAAATTCTAAAGCACCTAAATCTTAGTCTAAAGAAAAAGCACTTAAGGGATTCTACGGCAAAGCCTAAAAATTTAGAAATAAAAATAACTATGGCAAAAACTAAGTTTAAAACTAAATATGAGCTAAAAATACAAATATTACGCTAAAACGATTAAAAAGGGACAAAATATAAAAATATACAAAAAGTTGTAAAAATTACAATTTTTATAAAAATATTATTTTTATATTATTTATTTATTAAAACTATTAATTTTACAATTTAATTAAACTAATTTAACTAATTATATAAATTAAATAAAAAGTAAAACTTAAAATAAAACTAATTATAATAACAATAAGTATTTAGGGTTATAATAATAATAATTAATAATTACTCCGTAATTAATTGCAGTTAGGGTTTCTGTCGGTGTCAGGTCTCCTCCGCGAGTCGCGGTATTCGATGCAGCAAACCCCGCGAGTCACGGGGGTTCCAGAATTCAACTGACAGGTTATTTAATATTCGACGCGTTTTTTTCTTCTTCTGTTTTTATATTTTCTGTTTTATATCAAAATATTTGTATAATAAAAACTTATATTTAAAAACTTAAATAAAAATAGAACTACTTTATAATTGTAAAAATATCTTAAAAATAGATTTAAAATTTTTTTATTTTTTTTTCGGTTTTTTTTATTTATAAAATATATTTATAAAATAAATTAAATAAAACTTATATTTTTACAAACTAAAGAAACTTTATAAAACTTAAATTTTTATCAAACTCCTAAAAATATTTATATTTTTGTTTTTCTTTTTATATTTTCGAATATTTAAAACGTATTTTTATAAAAACGAATTTTAATAAAAGTAAACTAATTTTTTTTTTTTATATTAGCGTTGCGCTTCCGGCTTTTAAGAGTTCCCCGGAAGCGGCGCCAAAAATACTTGATGTTTTAGCAGAGTAGTATATAAAATAGCTATTAATTTTAGCAGAAAATACTATTAAATACGATACAATTTTACGCAAGATATTTATTTATTTAGAGAATGGATATACTTAAACCTTGCTACAACACTTATAGGCAGTGTACCTAATCGTACAGTAGTGTAGTTTTTAGTAAGTTCGGTTAGTTCCACAGGGAATCTTTTTAAACAAAGCTTAACGCTATATTAGTTTACTTTTATAAAAATACAAATATATATATAAGTAATATTATTATTATAAAGGGGGGTTTTTACCGTTTAATGACCGGTTTGTCGATTTTAAAACTTTAGTCACAGTTAAAACCAAATGTAAAATATAAATACAAGACTTAAATTAAAGCGTAAAGTAAATAACGATAATGAAATTGCGAATAATAAAAGTGCGATAAAATAAACTTGCGATAATTAAAAAGTACGATAATTAAAAGTGCAATTAAATAAAATAACAATAAAAATGCGATAATTAGAAGTGCAATTAAATATAAAATAAAGGAAATTAAATATGAAATAAAAGAATTATGCTTATTTAAACTTCCGTAATCATGATGTTTGACGTGTTGATTTTAGTTTTATGCCCATGGGTTAATTGTCCTTTATCCTGGATTATTTAATATGTCCGTCTGGTTTTTGTCCATAACAGTCCATCAGTCATAAATATAAAGTGCGAGTATCCTCGTCAAATTATCCTTATACCCGAAGTTAAATATTCCAACTAATTGGGGACTTAAATTGTAACAAGATTTTAATACTTTGTTTAATAATTACACCAGGATGTCGACTGAGTGTAACCCAAGGTTTTAATATTTTGTTATCAATTATACCAAGTGTCCTTGTACATAATTTTACCCCTGTTTTAATTATTCTAGTGGCTATTAATCCATTCCCGTGTCCGGTTAAATGAACGATTATTCGTGCATATAAATACCCCGCCCATCGTGTCCGATCGAGTGTATATGGTAATTTATAAGGACGCCCAATTGTAAATCTTTATATTAACATTAACAAACTATCATTTAGTTAAACAAATATAAAGCCCATTAATAGCCCATAGTCTAATTTCCACAAGTGTCGTTCTTTTGTCCAAACCCAATTATGATACAAAGCCCAATTACCCAATTTTAGTAATTAGCCCAACATCATGATTACTTCGGATTAAATAAGCATAATAATAACTTAGCTACGAGACATTAAATTAAAAAGGTTGAACATAACTTACAATGATTAAAAATAGCGTAGCGTTACACGGACAGAATTTCGACTTACACCCTTACAACATTCGCTAACATACCCTTATTATTAGGATTAAAATTAAAATTAAAATTAAAATATAAATATAAATATATACGATATAGATAGAGAGATGGATATTAGATGATGAAAAATGATCAGAATTCGGTTGGCTTTATAGGCAGTTTCAGAAATTGGGGCTCCGCGACTCGCGGCCCTTTTTGCCTTCAAACTCCGCGAGTCGCGGAGTTTGCTTTTACAGCTCACACAAGTTTGGCTCTTTGTTTACCGACGGTTTTAAATATTTATATAATATATAAATAATTATAAGAATTATTTAAATATTATATTATATTTATGTGCATAGTTGACTTGTAATTTTTAGTCCGTTGCGTCGAGCGTTGAGAGTTGACTCTGGTCCTGGTTCCGGATTTTCGAACGTCCTTGCGTACAATTTAATATCTTGTACTTTGCGTTTTGAATCTTGTACTCTTGTAATTTCGAGACGTTTCTTATCAATAATTGAAACCTCTTTGATTGTCTTTTGTACTTTTGAACTTTTTGGTCGTTTGCGTCTTCAATTCGTCGAATCTGTCTTTTGTCTTCACCTTTTATTATTTAAACGAATATCACTTGTAAATAGAACAATTGCAACTAAAAGCTTGTCTTTCTTGAGGAATAATGCTATGAAATATATGTTCGTTTTTAGCATTATCAGATACTATGGGAGGCCCGGAGGGGGAGCAAATTGATCGACCGCTCAGGACCCACGATTTTCAGGGGCCCAGTATTTTTAATATATACTGATATAATCGAAGATTTGAGAAGTCGTGGAACTAGTAAAACACAACTAAAAGCAGCGAAGGCAAAGCACAATAGGTCCAAAAGCAACAATCAAAGGTCTCAGAAAAAAGAGAAATCAAAATCCACTAGCATTTTAGCAAGGCCAAAAGGGCCTTTTTTAAATAGTTTATATTATTCGTTAGGGCCCAAGGGCCCTTTTCTCCACCTCGATCTAGGCCCATAAATTCTCGGGACCAGCCCTGACTGATACGGTCTCTTCGAGTCGATCAGAAACTCCTAGGATAAAGTCGATTCGAGATAGCTAATCTCTCAAAAACAATAGAATAAGAAGAGACTTTGGATTTAATCCACTTTTTCATTCATTTCTTTCAAATGCAAACAACTTACAAATTTATACTAGTACTACAATAACTGCTACTTGCAAGTTAAGTTACGAAATACGGAGTACACGATATCTTCTATTTTTAACAATAAAAGAGACTTGTAAGGAGCTAGAAAAATTGAAACATTAAAAATTGATGAAGATGAATTGATTATTTGATCTTTTTCTAATGTTTTGGTGATATAAATAATGCTTTTAAAATTGATACTCCCTCCGTCAATATGGAATATCTCAAAATAAAGGGGGCTGATCCGTACACCACTTGTTTTTTGCCATACACCACCAAAATATTTTTTTGGACTATTCTGCCCTTTCTATTAATTACAGTATATAAGTAATGCTTTTTGGACTATTTTGACCAACTGCTTTCATCTTTTACTCTATTTTAACAATTTAAATATACTTTTAACTATTTAAAAATAAATATCGTGACTAACTGCAAATAATTATCCAACATGATATTTTTGTACCTTTTATTTATGAATTAAACTACTAAAAAACAACAATAAATTACACTTCTTCTATAGAAAAAAAAAACAACGATTTGTATTAGAATACTATAATCACATTATATACTCCTTATACACATGTGTCCAGGACTACAAGAATCAGTACTCCAAATATGTCAAGCTTCAAAAAAGAAGTGTTATGGAGCAGGTAGCCATATCAAGGAGTAAGGCTACTCCTAATGACAAAATTCCACTGTCAATAATCCTCCACAACCATGCCTATGCAAATTGAGTCAAGGTCCAGAAACATTAATTATTAATTACTAGAATCATTTAAACAATCAATTACCCATACGTCATTTGAGATTACATAAAGATCAAATAGCAAGTAGTAGTCTGTCATAACTTCTAAAGTACCAAAATACTTAATAGCTATTGTACCGTTAAACTAAATAATCGACTTCAATGATAAAAAATTCCACTGGAAAGATCAGGATAAAGATTTAAACCAAACATAATGTTTTCATCATCTGTATTGCTAACCTCATCTCCCGCTTCATTGCTCCTTTGAAAAAAACAACCAACACTCGAGGGATTTTGTGATCGTGAGGATTCAACATACTCGAATCTCGATGGATCTCGTGTCGTAGAAGTTATTCCCTTTCCTTTTTTCTTTTTTGACTTTGGCGGTCTACCTTTTGGTCGATGAATCATCGGCTCAAAGTACGTATTTGATTCGTTGACAAGTTTAGTAATCACCGAAGTAGCAGATTGTTTCTTGTTTAAGGGCCACACTTGATACTTTGAATACAACTCCTCGAGCAAGTTATGAAATTTTGTTGCTTCTTCAGTTTCATTGTGTTGATCAACTTCTGAATTCAAGGAGAATGTATCAATCCTCCATTGGGGATGAATAAGCTCTAGTGGAATTGCCAAATCTATGAACTCAACCATCTTGTGTGCACATGGAAGACCCATAGTAGCCATTAAATGACCTGTGCAAGGAGTCATTATGCCTATAAAAATGACATACATAACAAAGGATGATATTAGTCATAAGTGTGTAAGAACTAATAACATAATATGCTCAAATATTACCTTTTTTCATTTTCTGATATTGTTCGGATATTTCCTTTAACGCAAACTGAGATACGCGATACAAAATATCTCTATAAACGGGGATATTGCAACAATGAGGAACTTGTATTTTCTCACTTGCTAGTTTGACTTTTATCTCATTAAACTCATGCTCAACCGCAAGACAAAATTTCTCCTTTACCTTTTGAAAACCACTAGTGGAATTTTGTAAATACATTTTGAGTTTTGAATGTGCACCTTCCGCCCTAGACGATGCACGATTACGAAAATGTAAATACTTATCGGTCCAAGGACTAACAAACTTTTCTTTCCAAGGCAACCATGTGTTCCTTATGTACTCAATAGCATCTTTCTTGTTATTATAAATTGACTCAAATTCAGCCAAATTATTCCAAAATATTGCTTCTGTCGTTGAATATACCACATTTTTCCAACTCAACATGAACATTTCAAAATCTTCAGCACGCTTAAAATACTTCTTGCAATTCGCTACTACATTCTTTTCAATGTGCCAAACACACAAAAGATTTATTGTGGATGGAAATACACTGGTTATGGCATTCATTAATGCCAATTCTCTATCTGACATAATCACCAAAGGTTGTTTCCCGTGTCCAAGAATCTCGTTAAATGCATTTAGGGCCCAAATATAATTCTCTTCATCCTCTTTATCCAAAAAGGCAAACCCAGCATAAAAAGATGTATTAAAACATGAAACTCCAATAATATCAAGAAGAGGCATATTGTATTTGTTAGTTTTATAGGTGCAATCCATCACAAATATATTAGAGAAGACTTTCACCAATTTGCTTGATAAGGGATGTACAACAAACAAACGAGTTATACGCCCTTCTGAATTTTGTAAAACATCATAGAAAAAATCACCTTTTTGGAGCTCCTCAAATAGGGCACCAATCTCTGAACGATTTCCTAAAGTTTCTCTCTGGATTTGTTTCTTCACATTGTAAATAGTTCTAGAAATTGCAGGAAGACTTGGGTCTTTTAGTCTTAGAGAAGAAAGAATCTGTCTTGGGGGTATTCCAGCCCTTGTCATGTCTTTTACAACTTGTACCTTATTAGGTGACAACTGGCGGAATGATGGATGACCAGAGATATCTGTGGATGGGTCATGGTTGTGTCCCAAGTGTTTTGGCTTTAACACCCAATTACCGTCACATCCCTTGCTACCTATTATTCTGAAAGGGCAGTTAACCAAACGAGTTGCTGTATCTTTTTTCCGTTTATCTTCAATACCACGTACATCTCGATAAGAACCTCCCCGATCACATTGCAAAGTGAAGAACTTGTCCTTTTTTGAGTTGCGGATAGATATCCCATATCCCCTACCATTATAGAATTCCCGCACCCTCTTCAATAACTCATCAGACGATCCAAATTTTGAGCTAGATATGAAAAGCTTTTCCTTTTCAACAAACAAATTTGATGAATCAACTGAATTCTGTGACATAGAATAAATCACCATTACACAACTTGGCATTAGTACAGAAACATATAATAAACAAAATCATCTTGTAAATATATATAATGTTTAATTAAGAACAATAGTAAAACAAGAATACAAACACTAGGAATTGAATGATGCAAAAAGCCATCAACGTCGATAACTACAAGTACTTATTATTGAACATAATTCGTATCATCATATAAACCAGGCACTAGTATCGATAAAAAAAACTTAACGCCTCAAATATTTCAAATAAACTAACGAATGGTTGTATTCAATCTAGGGCATTAGCAAATAAAAAATTAGACCACTAAAATTAGCAAATAATCGATTAGTATATATTCATTTAAGGGTTCAGATAATACCTGTGTCTCCATTATTATAATAGATTGAAGAAGATGCGAAAGAAGAGAAGATGACAATAGCAGGTAGCTAAAAGGACGGTGAACAGGTATTTTAATGTGAAGGGTTTCGATTTTGGGGAAATAAAGGAGCGCGAGAATTAAAAAGGGCAAAATAGTCCAAAAAAATATTTTGGTGGTGTATGGCAAAAAGTGAGTGGTGTACAAATCAGCTCCCCAAAATAAAATACTGAACTATTAATATGGAACGGAGAGAGTATGTTTTAATTTGGTGCTACTATCCAAAAAATACTTGAATACTAAATGAAAAAGTGATTGGATACAGAGACATAAATTGAAAGTTCCGTGCACAAAATTCCAAAATAAAATTAGGTAAACGAAGCACACAATTGATCGTAGTAGCACCCCATAATTAATAATAATAATAAAAAAAAAAAGTAATTGTAAATCGACAAAAACAAATTACCCATGGGAGGTTTTACCGACCTTTGTGGTCTAGTGGTTTAACGCTTTGTGTTCACACTACAAAAAACAATAAATAAAAAAACCCATCGTCGTCTACCTCCAGCTCCCAACCCTACCCTTCTCTCCCTAATTCTTTTCCATATCTGCAACATCCAATTTCTACAACCAAAACTATGATCCACACTTACGCGTACTAATTTCAGATCAACCCACCTACTTCATCATCACCGTTTGCCGTCACCATCCCCGTCGCCCCGCACCGTCACACGTTGCTCCATCACTTTCTCCGTCCCACCCAAGGTCGCTGTGTTTAGGATTTCACCAAATCACAAATTGAATGGACGATTACAGTATATACATACATAATTTGAAGGGTAATCAGGATCTTCGAAACAAATGGACATTGGTTGCAGTTGAATCTTAATGGTATATCTTATTAACTTCATTATTCACTCACCCATGTATATATCCATATATATTTTCGGTTTCATGTATATATACGTTTTGCCCTAATTCTTAATCTGGGTCATCACTTTAGAGAGTAAACAAAAATATGTGGATTTAATAAAGAGTTTGACACTCTTCTATTATGGAAGTTTGTAAAATATTGGCAAGATTTATGTCTTTATTATATAAGAATAAGAATAAGAATATATAAGATAAAATGATTGATTGTGTAAATGACCACAAGATCTGACTTGTGAAGAAACAGCTTATACACGTAAGGTTTGATCACGTTTTTTAGGTTGTAAAGTTTTATTTCAAAGCAGTGAGTAGGCAGCTCCTTTAGTAACTTAATGTAGGGATTTTTAAAAGCTTAAAAACATGAAGTAAACTTGAGATGGAACTTAGCAACTTAGGTGCTAATACAATATTAAAAACATTTAAGTTGCTAATTAACATGATACAAGTCTTGAATTACCAGATGCTTATATAGATGCTTATATAGTGTTAAGTTATAGATGAGGATTCTTTAAATTTCCTTAATTTGTTGTGTTACATGATTAGGTACCTCTATCTGTATGCTAACAAGATGTATTAGATGAAATGAATTGTGGCCAATGAAATGGAGACTCAAGTTTTTGAATTTCCAGATGAGAGGTGGGGACTTCCGTCAAACGATACCAGTAACAAAGAAGGCTTATAAACAATAAATTGCTAGTCTTTCAATTGTGTGTTGACACTTATGGCATTACTTTAAAGTGATACAATTATTTTTTTTTCTTTTTTTTGCAGGATGGAACAACCGCGAACGATAACTGAATTTAAGGTAAATCATACCAACAGGGCACTAGAAGCAAAGGTCTACCATGTATGGATGGCCCGCAATGTACGAAACAACATACCTACGGGATGCTGTTGCATTCTGCTCGATCACTATGTTAGTACTGGATATCATCCTTAACTTTTCTAAATATGCTGCATATTTTTTGAAAATAGCACTTATTCGTCGATATTCCTTGATATACATGTGTCGGAGTTTGCTTAGTTGATATGCATGTTTTTAATTACTTATTTGTCGAAATACTACCTATTTGTTGAAAATAGTACTTATTTATTGAAATAGTGCTTATTTGTTAAGTTTTTGTGCAGTACTTTTTTGTTGATATACATGCTTTTATTACTCATCTCTTGAAAATTGTATTGTAGTTCCATATTTCTCCATATATACCACACGATGAAGATACATTTTTTTTCAAAGATTAAGGCAATTTTATAAGGAAATCAGTGTGTAGGTTCAACTTTGAAGAGGAACCAAGTTTGTGAAATTAGTGGTTAGTAAGGCACTACTTGAATTCTCTGTTATTTTTAATTTCAACATTCATGTTTTGACATCAGTCAGTTTGGTCTAAATATGTCAATAAATTAAATTTTTGTGTCTATAACAGTTAGGATTAGGTTTTCGCTGTCAAATTTAGCATACTCTATTCACTTCACTATATAGGGGTGTTATTGTATAGATTAATTTCTTATTTGCAGTTTTTATCTTGATGTTTGTAATCCGTGATTTACTACGCTTTTGAATTTTCTCAGATTATATTTACTAATTCTCGGAATCTGAACATGTTTTAGTGGTGATAGACACACGGTTTAGTGGTGATAGACTGTGAAACAATGGTTACAACAATGGGGTTTGATTATAAAAAACAATTGTCACCTGCAATCAAAGCTCTCGAAGAAATCAGGCAACAGTCGGAGAACAAAAATGTGACCGCCACAACACAAGGCCTGTTTAACCGATAATCCGGGCCTGACCGGATCTCATTTAAATCAAACTAGGGGACCGGGTAAGCCCGATACGCAGGGTGCACAATGAGTCTGCCGGTTAACATGTGAATTAGAATCAAACTATTAACCCTGTTTGACATTAGTAAAATACACCAAAGTTGTATTGTCACGCTAGACGTCATGTTCAAGTTATTCAGGGCTGTCTCAATAATTGAAAGGCTCTGGACGCAGATAAAAATGGGCCCTTATGCATGTTTAACTTTTTAATACAGATAAGAGATTATACTAAAACTTATCATTACGAAAAAAGTTGTCAAGACAACCGTAATAAATTGTTTTATTATCAAATATTTATTCGACAATTTTTTATTTAATTTACTTCGGTATTCGACAATTGTTTTATTATTAAATAAATATTCAAAATTTTAAGCCCTGCTAAATTCTTGGGTACTGGGCGGTTGCCAATTCCCGAAGACGCCTCTGGAGTTATTATAACACAAAAAAACTGTTGGAACTATTATTTCTTCTTAACCAAAACAAGAAACACATCTTCACACACACACACAAAAATAATAAATAAATAATCCATGAAATAGTCTATTGGTTAAGAGATAACAGAGGACTAGGGTTAACATTAGCATAACATAGAAGCTCATAATCACGTTCAAATATCTCCATTTTATCCGGGCTCAATGTCACTGCAGCTTCAACACCACCATGTTTATGTGTATCAGTCAAAAACACCAAACTCACATTTCTTGTATTCAAAACATTGAACCATATCGGCTTCCCCCAACTGAAATCCAACTCATATATTCCACTGTTCAATACCCTGCTAGCCATTATGAAATCTCCTGGTACGGTCATATTCGTTAGCCCGCTTAATCCCTTTAACCTCTCTATAACTACCTCACTTCTCTTTTCGCCTTTCAACGCATCGATATAATCAAAGTTCACACTTGCTACCGACGTTCTTAATTCACCATAAGTGTTGCCAAGTCTGGTTGGCTTTCGGGAAAGCACACCGCACCAACTAATACAAATAGGTTACTTATCGAGTTTTCAGGTAAAGGAGGCCAGTGATGCCCTTTTTAACATATTCACGGCTGATAATAGCGTGCGAGGTGATTGTGGACTAAATGGTGTTACTGTGGATGATGCATTTGCAGCCGCCTTCCAAATGAGTGCGGTTGTGGCCTTCATACGAGTTGGTTCTCGTTCGACAGATGTGAAGGGAGCCATTTGGACCTTAGAGACATCTATAGATTTAGGATCAAACACAATACTTTTTGTACCAATTGTTGTGTTGGTTGTTAATTCGGTTGGAATGGAGTGTTCTAGACTAGGATCATTCGGGAAGACCTCGGATGCCATGAAACTTGGTGAAATTGTTTCGTGTGCGCCTCGAACTGCTGCGGCCCATGCTTTCATAAAAACCTTTTATGTATGAAAGTCCATTATCTTGTGTGACATGCTTGTGCTAATTCCAATTCCACCACAATCGAATATGTTTATCTGCCATAAATAAATAAAAAACTTAGTTCAATAGTTCAAATATAATGTCTAGATAACCGGTTTCTTCATGTTCAACTTGCATATAAGCTACATAAAACTATGTAATATGACACTTATCTTAATAGATGTAAAGTTACCTGAATCCCCAACACAAAGTTTCCTATCGAAAGTGAACGAGGGCTTTCAATCATAAGATTTTTCACATTTTTATCATCCAAACGATCAAGAATTTCTTCTAGTGTATGGTTAACTCGAGCCTCGATGTAGTTGACTCCTTTGTCGTTACAATCGACGTGCAACCTGTCCTTAACTTCTCCGGCAAGGGGATGAAATTGACGTAGAATCTGAGATAGAGTCTGTTTGAGATGTTTTGATCTTTTGGACATGACATCATTAACACTATCCTTGTTACTATTAGGAATAATGAGGATTATAGGGGTGTAGTAATCGTAAAGGATTTGGTCTATAATTGATAAGTTAAAGGTTCTTAGATGACGTGGAGTTGCAGAAGCTGGTTGATGATTTCTCTTGAAATTATTTCAAGATCTACCTTTTTTGTTTCACTTTCATTCTTGCTAGCATCCAATAACCTGCAAAATTTCTATAATAGTAACATTAGTTAAAATAAAACATTACGATAACAGTTTGTTTCAAAAAAAACAAAAACATTATCATTAACAGTAACAGTTCAGTTGCTTTGTTTTCTAGCTAGCTAGCTTTCAATATACCTATCTATCCATTACTCTACATGTCCCATTAGATTGTCCAGCTCTTTATCATACTAGCTTTCAGCCTCTTCCTTTTAACTTGGATTCTTCAGTAAATTGGTTCAGTTACAGTTGAGTGTTTGTAAATATATACAACTTTATTCGATAATTTCCATATTTTAAAGGTTTTAGTTGTATGTATCAAAAGATTTGATTATTGCTATTATATGAACTCTACTTAGAGATTAGAGATGAGTGCTTAGGATTGTACTAAATCATAGTAGAAACTCTATTCAATGGCGATTTCAGGATCAGAACACAATGGGTTCCTGAAATTTTTTTCTCGAACTAATTATATTTGAAAGTTATTTTGGTGGTTGTTTACGTTCAAAAATAATTACAAATAAAAAAATATATGTGATCCGAGTAGTTAAATTTAGTGGTGTTCTATACAATTTAACGGACAAAACTATAAATTCAAAAAATATATGGGGCCATGTAGTTAAATTTAGTGGTGTCTTATACAATTTTTAAAGTATTTCTACGTAAAAATTTTAAATTAGTGGTGTCCCGTGACCCCACGGGTTATACACGAGATTCGCCACTGACTCTATTGTATGAAAGTGTATGTTAGTATGTTGTTTGTGTTCAAAGTACTGTTTTTAGGGTTAAAGCTATACATACGCTATATACTTTCACTTTTGTTTCAATATAGGCTATATACCAAATAAATTACCAGTGTAGGTCACATACTTTCAAAAAGTGTTCTAATGTAGGCTATTGGTGGCCAGTTACCTACTGAACCAGTAAAATCAATTTTTTAATATCATTTTTTTAATTTTATATGGCTACAAATAAGTTATATACTTTCATTTGTGTTCCGATGTAGGCTATATACAAAAATGATTTATTCTGATGTAAGCTATATACTTTCACTTTTGTTCGCTCATTTTTATTTTATCCGGCTAACAAGTTTAATGTGTTCATATTAGCACACTTTTTGAAAGTATATAGCATACACTGATATTTTATTGGGTATATAGCCTACATTGGAACAAAAGTGAAAATATATATATCGTATTTATAGCTTTAACCCTTGTTTTTATTGATTATTGTATGAAATCGAACTCTTATTACTTGTAATTGATGATGTGATCAGGCGACAACACATCAGTTGACATGGTGAATATACGGTACGGTTGTCACGTCATAAATAACTGGATAAATAATTCATTCTACATATTGAAGCAATCCCAAGTTTTTTTAACAACGGTTAGAGAGTCAATGACGGGCCCACCAGAAGTGTAGCCACTCATCTGATCATATATGTGTCACGTGTCGGGATGAAACCAGGAGACCCGCACCCATAAGGTAACACGGCCAACTGAAAAACCCTCATGAGGTTCGAAAACAAGACGTTACGAAATCTAAATATACCACTGAGCTAGGCGCACAAGTAATATAACTTTTGTCCACGGCAGGATTCAAGGTTAATGAGCCTCCTTGCTAGGCCAGAAGTGGTCCGAAGCAATCCCAAGTACCTACTACTCCTGTAACATCCCGCATTTTTCCGTTAAATTATTTTAACGCCCGTCTTTTTATTTTAAATAATATCCTTCGTGACTAGATTCGTATCCTCCGTTAGCTAACATTCTTAATAATTTCGTTATTGGATTATAACGTCTCCCGTACTCTCGTGTAATTCAAAATAATTCGTTCGGTTAATTCCCACACCCGACTACAAACTTGAGGGACTAAACTTGTCAAAATGCCAAAATAGTGACTAGGTCAAAGGAGTCAAACTCCATCATCATCCATTCATTTTCTTTTATTTCCTTTTTCCTTTTTCTTTCATACTTTCACATTTTCTCTCAATCTTCAACCCAAAGATTCATCATCTAAATTCGGATTAGGAAGCTAGCAACAAAACAAATTACATATTTGAGATCCTCTCTTCATCCTCTACAACTTGATACCAATTTCACCTTATTTGGGTAACTTTTTAAAATCACTAGATTTTGTGTTCTAGATGTTTTTGAATTATAAAAGTGTTAATTAGTGTCTATGGCTCAAGTCTAACATGAATATATGATTTGTATGCTCGATCTTGTTGTTTTGAAGTAACTAGCTTGAACTTGAATTTTGGTGTGTTTATTCTTGAGATTTAATCGCTTAAATGTTGTTAGATGTTAAAAGTTCATGTTTTAATTGTGTTACTAGTATCACTAGCTTCAAATTGATGTGTAGGTTGCTTTAGAAAACTTCATAAACTTGATTATTGATTTTGGTGAATTTAGATTAGGGTTTGATGAACTTGAAATGGACTTTTGATGATTCGAATGCTATGAAACGTTGTTAGTAAATGTTTAGTTGTATTGTATGTTTAATTACCTACGAAACGGCATATCATACATGTAAATTGGTTGCCCGAATCATGAAATGCGTTTTACAAACTTGAAACTTTGATTATGAACGTTCATTGTAGGGATGGCAAAACTACCCGTACTCGATGGGTAAACCCGAAACCTGATATTATTGGTCCGGGTTTGATTCGGGTATACGGGTTTAGGGTCGGGTATGGGTATAGGTTTACTTTTTTTAGCGGGTTCGGGTTCGGGTTTGGTCTTAAATAAAAACTCATATACCTGACCCGTATGCCCGACCCATATACCCGATTAGTTTATTCAATATATTACATTGAAAGTTACAAACAAATACCAACCAGAGCTTATATCCTACTAGCCCACTTCATAAGGCCCACCAAAATGGACAAGAAAAACATGCATACATTACATCCGAATACAAACATGTAACTGAAATTAATCATTGGATGCTACTATGAACAAGCTGCACGGTAAAATTCTTTAACATTTAATTCTTTAACATTTTAATCTCAGTTAGTAATGTAGTTTGTAAATTCTTTAACATTTAATTTAATTTGATTTGAATTAAATGGTTACCCGATTATCCGTGGGGAAATCCGTTACCCGACGGTTAATTAGTTAATGGTTACCCGCCGGGTATGGTACCGGGTTTGGGAGTGAGTTTCTTAATCGGATTTGGGTTTGGTATTGCCTATACCCGACCAAACCCGACCCGATGCCATCCCAAGTTCATTGAACATTCGACGAGAATGTGATTATTGTAAATGCATGTTTTGATTGATGATATGTTCTTAGTTGTATTCCTTGTCAAAAGAGCTTTCCAACGATATAAGATACGCATTATAAGTGTTTACGGTTTGTATTTTGTGCAAAAATGAATTTGGATCAAGACTTGAACTTTTGGAACAGTGATAAGGCTAAAAAGGAACATATATTTCATAGCAATATCCCTCCTAAATAATAGATTTTTATATGTAATTGTATTATATTTTCATTGTTTTTTTTAAATAAATAAATGTGAAGACGAAGCACGAAAATTAAAGAATTGAAGAAAAAGTGCCACTAAAGCCTGAAAAGTGCCACTAAAGCCATAGTACACTTAAAAGTGCCACTAAAAAGTGAGTAAAAGACTCGCACGGATTTTGAAATTTAAGGAGAACAATTTTTGTGCAAATTACAAATCGCGAAACGTAAAGTGCACGATATAAAATAGTACGAAAGGACGTTTGAAAATCCGGAACCAGGACATGAGTCAACTCTCAACGCTCGACGCAACGGACTAAAAATTACGAGTCAACTATGCACGAGAATATAATATAATATTTAAATAATTATATTAATTATTTAAATATTATAATTATATAAATAATATGTCGGCAAAGCAAAGTTCCAAACTTGGATGAACTGTATTCACGATCTCCGCGACTCGCGGAGATCCCAGCCTTTTTCTATCGCGACTCGCAGAGCACAAGATTTCAGAAATGCCTATAAAAGGCTCGAGCATATATATATATATATATATATATATATATATATATATATATATATATATATATATATATATATATATATATAGTGTAGATTAGTGTTATATTAGATTAGTTTGGGTTATGTAAAAGTTATTTTTACGGGTTTTAAAGTCGGAGCTCTGTTCGTGTACCACTACGCGATAAATAATCAATGTAAGCTATGTTCTCCTTTTTAAATTAATGTCTCGTGCTTAAGTTATTATTATGCTTATTTGAGCCGAAGTAATCATGATGTTGGGCTAAAAATTAAAGACGGGGTAATTGGGCTTTGTACCATAATTGGGGTTTGGACAAAAGAACGACACTTGTGGAAATTAGACTATGGGCTATTAATGGGATTTATATTTGTTTAACTAAATGATAGTTTGTTAATTTTAATATAAAGATTTACAATTGGATGTACCTATAAATAACCATATACACTCGATCGGACACGATGGGCGGGATATTTATATGTACGAATAATCGTTCATTTAACCGGACACGGGAATGGATTAATAGTCTATGGAATAATTAAAACAGGGGTGAAATTATGTACAAGGACACTTGGCGTAATTGTTAACAAAGTATTAAACCTTGGATTACACGCAGTCGATATCCTGGTGTAATTATTAAACAAAGTATTAAAACCTTGTTACAGTTTAAGTCCTCAATTAGTTGGAATATTTGACTTCGGATATAAGGATAATTTGACGAGGACACTCGCACTTTATATTTATGACAGATGGACTGTTATGGACAAAAACCAGACGGGCATATTAAATAATCCAGGACAAAGAACAATTAAACCATGGGAATAAAATAAAAATCAACACGTCAAACATCATGATTACGGAAGTTTAAATAAGCATAATATATTTTATTTCATATTTCCTCGTACTTTTATTTATTGTCATTTTAATTATTGTTATTTATTGTTAGTTAAATATCGTCATTTACTTTACGCTTCGCTTAAAATATAAATCGACAAACCGGTCATTAAACGGTAAACCCCCTTTTATATATTATTATATATAATTATATATATTTTGTACAAATATAGTTGTTTAAAAATATAGTGTGCAATAAGCCCGCTCCTTGTGGAACGAACCGGACTTCCTAAAAACTATACTACTCTACGATTAGGTACACTGCCTATAGTGTTGTAGCAAGGTTTAGGTATATCCCATTTGTAAATAAATAATTAAAACTTGTGTAAAATTGTAGCATATTTAATAGTATTTCCTAGTAAAAATATAAACCATTTCGTACCCTCACGCTACGACATCAAGTTATTGGCCCGCTGCCGGGGAATCTCGGCGAAACGCTATATTTTTAATTTATTTTTGTATAAATATATTTATATATCATTTTAGAAAAACAATAAAAAAAAAAAACGTTTTACAATCTCCGCGACTTGCGGAGGTTTTCTGGTACAGGTCACCGCGACTCGCGGAGCCGTCTGACACGAACCTGGTCCAGCAATTAATACGATTTAGGTTTTAATTATTTATTATTATTATTATTAAACCTAATTAGGTTTTATATATAATATTATTTAGTTTAAGTTTTTAATTAATTTGTAATATTAAATTTTAATTAGTTTTATTTATATATAAAAATTAATACTATTATAAAATAAATATAAAAATATTATTTTTATAAAAATAAGTAATTTTATCACTTTTTATATATTTTTATATTTTGTATCTTTTTAATCGTTTATTCGTAATATTTGTATTGTTATCATTCGTAATTAGTTTTAAGAATAGTATTTTGCCGTAGTTAATTTTTATATTTCTAGATTTTTAGGCTTTGCCGTAAAATCCCTTAAGTGCCTTTTCTTTAGACTAAGATTTAGGTGTTTTAGAATTTTGCGACGACATTTTAAAATTTTAGTGCCTTTTAAGTTACGACGCGTTACTTTCTTTTTATTTTTCTCCTTTTTATTTTTCGACGTTTTTCGACGAGCATTCTTTTTCTTTCTTATTTTCTCAACACTTTAGTTTTTAGGACTTAGAAATTTTCTCTATTTCTTATCTAATATCTCAAACGGAAAGAAAAATTATTTAAGTGGTTAAATTAATGGACGTTGACAATTTTCTGCTTCGTAGTAATAGTTGGATTTGTTAGTGGCTGAGTTGTGAGCTTCCGATTTAAAGGGTTCTGGCTCCCTGCTGCATCTTTTGGCTATTCGAAACGTGGGCAAAAGTATAAAAGTCTATTAATTGGACAACTTATATAAGTTTTTCTATTTTTATAACTAATAGGATAATTAGTAAATGCACCACATTGTAGCTAAAATTTGGCCATCGCAATAAAATGGAAAATTTTGAAAACAAGGCTATGGAAACTCTTTTTGATATCCAAAATCAATTAAATCAATACTCTCAAACGGGTGTTGATGACAATTTGTTCGGTCAATCTTGGATCACGAATGACGAAACAATAACTGGTTGTGAAATCTGTGGAGATTATCACTCAACATGGGAATGTTATTATTACGTTCCTATAGAAAATTACGCACCCACGGAACCTGAATGGAATGATTATGAAGAATACAATTCAAATTGGGATTATTCCCAAGAATATTTCCAAACTCAACAACCAGTAGACGAGGAAAATTACGTGTCTGAAAATTTATTAGACAATATGAAAATCAAACTCGAAGAACTCAATGCTCAAAATGAACAAATGAGAGAGTTTGTAAACTGGCAAGCTGAAACTCTATCAGACTACACACCTGTTGATCTGAGGAGTATTGTGCAAGAAAATCTCATGTCATCGAATTTTGATGAATTCGAGAGCTCCAAAATCACCAACTATCCCGATGATACTTTTTATTCAGTTTTACCAATTTCACAACATATCGACACATTAGCCTCTACCGACGAATTCAACGATCCATCAATGGATGAAGAAGAAGAAGTAAGGGTGACAAATTGGTACTCTTGGGAAAACGATAACGTTGAAAATTTTACCCCCGAGACCAAAGTGGTGGGACCGATAAGTACCGTTAATGAAGAAGAATCTACTTCGATCCCGAAATTCACCATTCCACAAACTTCCAACCCAATATTCTCAATAGATGAGTCATCTATCGAAGATGAACTACGAGCTGTAATAGATAATGACACCTCAGATTTCACCCAATTGGGTAATAGAAGTGAAACCTTTAATCTCGAGAATAAAAGGAAGGAAATGTTAGGAATTGTCCACCCTATAATATGTATGTCGGTGTATATCGATCCATTTGACCAAGAATCAGAAAAGAGACATATCCATTTACTAAAAGCTACACTTAAAAAAGAATTAAGTAGTGACGATCGAGTGAATCTAAACTTTAAACCCATTGATATATCATACACCACCCGAGATATAAATAACTGGCTCACTATTTTAATTCGTGGAACTTATTCTACCGACTTCACATGTCGTCAGCTAAGTGTGGGGAAGTTTAACCCCACTTAACGTTAAATTAGGGGTTCGGGTTAGTGCATAACTCGTTAATAAAAATGCACGATTAGGGTAAAAGACGCATTTTCAAAAATTATCAAACAGTTCAGAAAAGCAACCGTTTTTGAAAAAAAAAACATGTGTGATAAAACAAGAAGGAATGAACAATGAGGTGCACCATCTATCATCCTGCAAATTTATGGTATCTTTAACTACTTTCTATACTAATCACCCTCATGAATTTATAATTATAGTCTGATTTCATGCAAATGAGGGCATTGCATGATCTTAAGTGTGGGGAAGGGTTATAAATTCTCTCGGATTTACACTTGGTTTTATTTGCCAAATTTTGTGAAAATTTGAAAAATTTTCAACTAAATGAATTCAAAATCATGTTTATATATATTTATGAACGGTGAAAACTAGGTGTTAATACTGAAATTATCGTTACCTCGGAAAGGACATAAATTGAGAAACAACCCAAAACGCTTGAATTCATTTAAAATGGAATATAAGAGAATAAAAAGGCAAAGAACATAATAAATAAAAGCTAAGTGTGGGAGAATATACCAAGTTATTCAATAAAAAAAAATTATCTATCACATGTTTCCGTAAAGTTATTGCAGGTGCTTTTGTTTTGGACTAAATTAACTGTTTTACCCGATGAAAGAAAAGAAAAGTTGGATCTACACGATGAATCAATTCCATCATTAAAAGGAAGTAAAGTCTTCTGAAAAAGACACGCACTTCTTGATTTAGGTCAAGAAGTTGTCGTCCAGACCAGCTGTAGGTTGACGAAAAATCTAGAAAAGTCATCACTAAAATCAGCAGGAAATCCACGGACCTCAGCATCAAACAGGGTCGCCAAGTGGTCAGACTTATCCTAACCATGAGAGGATCTGTCTTGTAAAATGGGGAGGGCGCCGTGCAAATTAGCTTGATAAGACTAATGAATCAGATCCCCAGAAAGGATAATCTCCTTAAAGATTAAAAATCAGCTTTTAAGACTGATATTACTCAATCCTTGAGATTGACCTTAAAGATTGAGAATTACAAACTCATGGAATTCGATGATATCTAAACTCGAGCTTGAACGAGAAAATATTTTGATCAAAATTATAAACCGATTTGTTTTCTGAAAAACTATTTTCAATGCGTTCATTACCATTGAACGTAAAATCCTAGGAATTCACCTGGAATTCATTAGGTCACCTGAACCAAATCAGGTGTCAACCGTAAGAACGGTGGTTGCATAGCATGGTCGGAGACAGGACTTTGTGCCAGACCGAAAAATCATAGGATGATCTTTACTATTGCTCCTACAAAGGATAGTAATAGCATCCGACACGTTTATAGACCATAATTAAAAGCAAGTCACGGGACATTGCCTTAACAGTTTCTTGTTCATCGCTTTCCTTTACAATCGGACGGTAGTTTACCGAAAGGTAATATACGGAGCAAGTATACTGGACGTGTTGCTTTCTCAATACAAGGTTAGCAAGTGGGTAACACAAAACCACAAGTGTTGAGCTAAAATTTTCAAATCTGAAACCCACACAACCCACAAAAATAATTTGCAAACACCGGTGAAGGGTTATTCCGGAAAACTTATCTAGGGTAAAAACTAGATTGAATTTTCAAAAGATCAAATGTTTTCATAAAGATCCAATTTCCTTACGGATCTAAATTTTCATAGTCATGTGGGACTGTAAACCACCTTTCAAATGTGCAATTTTCTTTGGAAACCGAAAGTAAATCGGCTATTTGATTGCAAGTGTCGTTGACCTAAACCCGAGGCAACTGTGGATGACACACCCACCTTTAACCATGGTTCTATCGTTACTATCATTGTTTATACCACCATATCAAAATCACTAATGTACAAAGTGTGATGAATAAAAAAGTGATTCATGTATGTTTTTATTTCAAGTTCTGTATTGCTTGAGGACAAGCAACGCTCAAGTGTGGGGATATTTGATAAGGCTAAAAAGGAACATATATTTCATAGCAATATCCCTCCTAAATAATAGATTTTTATATGTAATTGTATTATATTTTCATTGTTTTTTTTAAATAAATAAATGTGAAGACGAAGCACGAAGATTAAAGAATTGAAGAAAAAGTGCCACTAAAGCCTGAAAAGTGCCACTAAAGCCATAGTACACTTAAAAGTGCCACTAAAAAGTGAGTAAAAGACTCGCACGGATTTTGAAATTTAAGGAGAACAATTTTTGTGCAAATTACAAATCGCGAAACGTAAAGTGCACGATATAAAATAGTACGAAAGGACGTTTAAAATTCGGAACCAGGACATGAGTCAACTCTCAACGCTCGACGCAACGGACTAAAAATTACGAGTCAACTATGCACGAGAATATAATATAATATTTAAATAATTATATTAATTATTTAAATATTATAATTATATAAATAATATGTCGGCAAAGCAAAGTTTCAAACTTGGATGAACTGTATTCACGATCTCCGCGACTCGCGGAGATCCCAGCCTTTTTCTATCGCGACTCGCGGAGCACAAGATTTCAGAAATGCCTATAAAAGGCTCGAGCATTTGGCCGAGTAAAATAACATAATAATAATAATACTCCGTAGTATAATATAAATAAATAAATAAATAAATAAATATATATATATATATATATATATATATATATATATATATATATATATATATATATATATATATATATATAGTATAGATTAGTGTTATATTAGATTAGTTTAGGTTATGTAAAAGTTATTTTTACCGGTTTTAAAGTCGGAGCTCTGTTCGTGTACCACTACGCGATAAATAATCAATGTAAGCTATGTTCTCCTTTTTAAATTAATGTCTCGTGCTTAAGTTATTATTATGCTTATTTGAGCCGAAGTAATCATGATGTTGGGCTAAAAATTAAAGACGGGGTAATTGGGCTTTGTACCATAATTGGGGTTTGGACAAAAGAACGACACTTGTGGAAATTAGACTATGGGCTATTTATGGGCTTTATATTTGTTTAACTAAATGATAGTTTGTTAATTTTAATATAAAGATTTACAATTGGATGTACCTATAAATAACCATATACACTCGATCGGACACGATGGGCGGGATATTTATATGTACGAATAATCGTTCATTTAACCGGACACGGGAATGGATTAATAGTCTATGGAATAATTAAAACAGGGGTGAAATTATGTACAAGGACACTTGGCGTAATTGTTAACAAAGTATTAAACCTTGGATTACACGCAGTTGATATCCTGGTGTAATTATTAAACAAAGTATTAAAACCTTGTTACAGTTTAAGTCCTCAATTAGTTGGAATATTTGACTTCGGATATAAGGATAATTTGACGAGGACACTCGCACTTTATATTTATGACAGATGGACTGTTATGGACAAAAACCAGACGGGCATATTAAATAATCCAGGACAAAGAATAATTAAACCATGGGAATAAAATAAAAATCAACACGTCAAACATCATGATTACGGAAGTTTAAATAAGCATAATATATTTTATTTCATATTTCCTCGTACTTTTATTTATTGTCATTTTAATTATTGTTATTTATTGTTAGTTAAATATCGTCATTTACTTTACGCTTCGCTTAAAATATAAATCGACAAACCGGTCATTAAACGGTAAACCCCCTTTTATATATTATTATATATAATTATATATATTTTGTACAAATATAGTTGTTTAAAAATATAGTGTGCAATAAGCCCGCTCCCTGTGGAACGAACCGGACTTTCTAAAAACTATACTACTCTACGATTAGGTACACTGCCTATAGTGTTGTAGCAAGGTTTAGGTATATCCCATTTGTAAAAAAATAATTAAAACTTGTGTAAAATTGTAGCATATTTAATAGTATTTCCTAGTAAAAATATAAACCATTTCGTACTCCTACGCTACGACATCAAACAGACCACGTACCAGACCACGTGTATTGCCGCGGCGCGGCACCCCTGGTCGCGATGCGACATAAAGCGTGTTCCAGATTCTGTTTGCCTTATCACTTTTACTAAAAATGTTTGCTATACTATGGACCTCCGATTCACATGTAACTTGTTCTAACATGCTTATATATGATTAAAAATCTCAAAAAAATAGTTCGGGACCCGACCCGAATGTGCTGACTTTTTCGTTGACTTTGACCCGACCAAAGTTTGACTTTTTGTCAAACTTAACTAAATGATTATGCAACCTTTCTAACATGATTCTATACTTGTATCTTGCATGAAAATTGACAATTTGATTCACATGCTATATAATCGAGTCGTAACGAGCCATATGACTAATTGAACATCTTTGACCGATCGTGTTTACCGTTATTGATACAACCCTATTTGTTTAGGTCAAGACTAGCATTTGTACTTTGCACGATTACTTGTTGAAGTAGCTTTTTACTCTTGCACTCAAGGTGAGATCATAGTCCCACTTTTACTATTTTGAACTTACATTTGGGATGAGAAAACATAAACGTTTCATTTTACAAAGTGAACACAAGTTCAAGGAAAACAAACATTCTACAGCGAGTTAGAACAAAATCCTCAATTCGATTATCATTAGTTACACTTGCCGGGTGTAAGCGAGAACTTATGTTATATGGCCATATGGGTTGACAACCCTCATTCAGACGGTTCGCTACCGTCTACGAATGAAATATATTTTCGAGAAACAGTGTATGTTCTAACACTATTGTGATGGGGTTCTATGGAGGAAAGTTAAGCCTTGATAATTGGGTGCTCGTGAAACAACTTTTGGAATGTTTTACTATTATTTCAATATTATAAATCTTGTGGTTCATTTGTACTTACTTACTTACTTAAACCTATGATTTCACCAACGTTTTCGTTGACAGATTTCTATGTTTTTCTCAGGTCTTTGAACGATATGTGATACATGCTTCCGCTCATTATTTTGATACTTGCATTGGATGTCTAGTATATGTGCATACATGGAGCGTCTTTTGACTTTATTTAAAACTGTGTCGCATAGGTTTCATTTGTACTTATAACTTTGTAACGTAACTTTTGGCTGAACAATTCTTGTAAACTTGGAAACAATCTTTACTTTTGAAATGAATGCGACATATTTTGGTCAAACGTTATTTTAAAGACTTATGACAACGTAACGGGACCTAAGTAGTCGGCGCCGTCAATGACGATTTTGTCGGGTCGCTACAAGTGGTATCAGAGCCTTGGTTGTAGGGATTTAGAGTTTATTTGTGTCAACCCCGAGTCATAGGGTACATTAGTGAATCTAGACTACAACCGGCATATGGACTTAAAGTAGGAATTACTTGACTATTTGTGCATTTATACTAGAACTCTTCTATTATGTCTAACTCTTATTCAATCTTAATCGCACGTTGTCTAATTTGGTTGACACGCCACCTTGACTATATGAACTAATGTCGAATGCACATATGAATCAGGGTAATATAATTTCCGGGATTATAGTACGGTGACTCATATGAACGTTCCGACATTATGACATAAAGAATTTAAGGCGAGTCAAGTAAAATTTTCTCTTTATCGTGATTCCATATCATGATTAGTATTGTTGATAATACTAATCAACGGTATTCTTGTGTCATGAAGGAACAATGGCTCACCAAGGTCAACACAATACTCCTCCCGAAACTCTAGAACAAGCTCTTCAACGAATGATAGCCACCGCCGTGGGTGCGGCCGTGGCCGATCACTTTTCCAACAACAACAATCATGGAGCCGGTAATTCAAGCGAAGGTTGCTCCTACAAAAACTTCATGAAGTACAACCCTCCCATTTTCGATGGAACCGAGGGACCGGTTGCTCTCACCAAGATAAGGTCAAGTTTTCCACCCTCACTTTCACCAGTATTGCTCTCTCATGGTGGAACACATATGTACAATCGGTGGGTATCGATGAAGCCCTTACACTCCTTTGGACCGAATTGAGAGAAAGAATGATCACTGAATACTTTTCGCGCGAAGAGACTCGAAGGCTCGAACAGGGGCCAAGAAATTTAAAAGTAGCCCGAAATGACCTCGACGCTTATAATCAACGTGTAACATCCGTCCCACATCGGTTGGAGAGGGGAACGAAGCATGCCTTATAAGGGTGTGGAGACCTTTCCTAGCATGATGCGTTTTGGGACCACAAGTGCAGAAGATCTCATGAGAACTCTGCAGTTAAGCGTGCTAAGGCGAGAGCACTACCAGGATGGGTGACCTCCTGGGAAAGTGCTCGTCGTGTGTGGTTGCCAAGAAAAATCCGTGCGCCTACGGGCAAAGCGGACAATATCATGCTACGGGGAACATGTTACCTGGGATGTTACAGATGGTATCAGAGCCAGGTCCCGGACCAAACGTGCACAGCGAGGACGCTGTGTCCCATTAGGGGGGAGGATTGTAACATCCGTCCCACATCGGTTGGAGAGGGGAACGAAGCATGCCTTATAAGGGTGTGGAGACCTTTCCTAGCATGACGCGTTTTGGGACCACAAGCGCAGCAGATCTCATGAGAACTCTGCAGTTAAGCGTGCTCAGGCGAGAGCACTACCAGGATGGGTGACCTCCTGGGAAAGTGCTCGTCGTGTGTGGTTGCCAAGAAAAATTCGTGCGCCTACGGGCAAAGCGGACAATATCATGCTACGGGGAACATGTTACCTGGGATGTTACACAACGGTTTGCCGAACTAACCTCAATTTGTCTAAACCTCAGGGCTCCTGGGCCCCAAGGAGTTGAGTTTTACATGGATGGCCTCCTTAAGAGCATTCCGCACGGGGTAATGCCATCAAGACCCGCCGACCTACAAGAGGCTGTGATGATAGCCCGCCGATTTATAAAAACGGTAGACGAAATTGAAGCGCCGGCACCAACGGTCGAGGACCAACCGGATGACAACAAAAGAAAACGGGAAGCCTCTCCATTAAGCAACCACAACCACCACGACTCCACCAAGAAGCATTTCACCCCCGGCGGCAGGAAAAGTTATGCCGGAACTCGACCTTTTTGCAACAAGTGCCACAAACATCATTATGGCGGATGTAGCAAACCATTATGCAACAAGTGCCGCAACCGTCATTTCGGTAAATGTGGCAAACCATTTTGCATCAAGTGTCAAAGAAGGGCCATATGGCCCATGTTTGTAAGAGTACCGTTACCGTCGCTCAAAGGGTGCCCAACGCACATAGGACGGGTGTTTGTTTCGAATGTGGCCAATCGGGTCACTTTAGGAATGCGTGCCCAAAGAAGAAAATCAACCCCAACGCACGCGATTGAACTTTCAACATTAACACCGAGGAAGCCCGAGATGACAACTAGTCACGGGTACGTTTCTTCTCGAAATTCTCATATTTCATGCTTATTCGATTCGGATGTCGATAAATTTTTTGCATCCGAGGCTTTGGAGCCTACTATTTGCACTCCACCACTCCCCTAGATGTTACTTAGGCCATTCAAGTGACCAACGGAAAACTATTGCTGCCGACAAATTTTATCGGAGGATGTATGTTAAACTTATTGGGTAGATAATTCGAATTTTGACTTGATATCTATAGAACTAGGGAGCTCAAAACCTATTCTGTAACATCCCAACCCGATATACAATCGACCACGAGAAATTTACCAAAATAAAAAAAAAATTTCTTTGTTCAGCAGGTGGCGCAGCGCGCCATATGGCCGCGCGACGCGCCAAACTGGCCTGTCCAAAAAGTCATGAAGTGCGAAAATGTTTGGCCACTTCCCGGCGTATTTAGACAAAACACTTTTAACCATACATTAATATATGTAGAACTAACACGTCCCATTAATAAAATTAGTTTTACGAAGACCGGGCCCACATCGGCCGTTTTACGACTTTCGTACGAAAATACAAGTTTTTAACCACATGATTTGTAATACAAAATAAAGGCCGAGCATGGCGATTGGGGATACGCTACCCAATCCTAATAAATCCAAAAGCAAGCCTTCTAAAGTAACTACGCAAGTCCACTAGTCCCCGCTTACCCGAGCCTCCGCATCCATGCAATCTATAAAAAAGTCAACAACGAGAGGGTAAGCTAACGCTTAGTGAATGCAATACTTATACATATACATATGTAATTTACCTACACGCATCCACTTACAATACCATGCAAACAAAATGCATAAACGAGCTAGCAACACCAAACATACGACTAGCAACAACGTTAGTATATAAATCGCCACAATAATATACTAAATCGCAATAATGCATAAATATAACAAACCGTTCCTCGCTATGGCACTACCGACTTGTAGACGACCAATAACGTCGAGTCTCACTCGTATGTTGTCACCGACTTGTGACTCATCAAAGGGTGTCACCGACTTGTGAACTACCCACCAATATCTATGGGTCACCGACTTGTGAACGCCATGTGACATCACCGACTTGTGAAGCGCCACTAAGTGTCACCGACTTGTGAACACTATAGGGTGTCACCGACTTGTGAATCACCCAAGGGTATTACCGACTTGTGAATAACCTGTCGAGACACTACCGACTTGTAGTTCCCATCCCATCATACCAACAAATGTGTCACCGTCTTGTGACATAACGCCCACTACTTACGATGTGGCACCAAAGGCCCACATCGCGTACGAGTAAATAAACCACATACATACATGTATAAATATTCCACTCACCTTTTGCCTTAAAGAAATGCCACCGAATAATCCGCAACACACCGATGGAATGTACCTATTCCATTATCACAAACACCACAACATAATTAGGGTGGATTTACAAATCAACCCAAATTGACAACTAGTGCAATTTCGACCCAAATGCACTTCCAAGCACAAACCGTGCCCAAACTAACCAATAATCACTAACACAAGTGAGAATGGTCCTAATACGCCAATTAGACCCAATCATAGGTGTTAAACACCTATCTTGCCCAAAATGGCACTTAAACACTAATTTGACCCATAAGAAGTCAATATCGCGCCATTATCAAGTTTTAACAACAAAACATATTTAACTCGGTTTTATACTTCAACTTAATCCATTTTAAGTTTATAAACCTTATTAAATCGACAATTGGGTTATAATCATCACCAAACCCTAATCTTTGACTCTAGTCAAAGTTAGTCAACCAAACATACCCAAAAGAGTTTCAACACTACTAGAATCACTAATACTAGAGATTACACACTACATACAAGCCTTAAACATGGTTAAATCATTAACCAACCCTAAACCCACCAACATCAACAATAACTAGTTACAATTTCCCATTTCACCTCCTAAATGGGTTTTATAACTAACTAGTTCAAAACCCTAAACTTGAATATCAAATTACAAAGATGAAGTTCGGAGTTTGAACTTACCAATACCGCCAAAATGATGCCGTTGACGAGTAGAACAACTTTAATACCCGAGGTTTGACCCGAAACACCCTTCTTCTTCTCCAATTGGAGCTCTCTCTCTCTAAAACTCTCCTCTCACTCTAGGGTTTGAAGATGAGAGTGTTTGATGAGTGAAAATGAGCTCCAATGGAGTTCTAGGTCAGTCTTGATGACCCCAAACCGACCCTAATTAAAAAGACCAAAGTACCCCTCATTTAAACCTTTTAAAAAGGCTGAAAATTGCCTCTGCAGCAATCGGCGCGCCGCGCCAGAAGGTGGAGCGCCGCTCCAAATAACTGGAAATTGTGGTCGAGCCCAAAACAGGTTTCAGCAACTTGTTTTGGCCATAACTTTTCGACCGTAACTCCGTTTTCGATGAATAAAATATCGTTGGAAACGTAATAAGATATTCTATCCAATGGTAAGGCTTTGAAACATCAACTCAAAATTTATTTGGGGTTGAAAAGATACGTACACACCTTGTCACTTCGAACAACGTCCAGTTTCCTTCGACGTTCGAGCAAGCAACACGTACACTTCATACACGCATCGTACACCATAAATACATTATGTACAATAAATATTTGGGTCTTACAACTCTCCCCCACTTAAACTCGATCACGTCCTCGTGATCTTCTCCACTTAACCAATCCGGACCTACTCAACGATCCTCACTCAAGTCCCAATACGAACTTTCCTAGACAATTCTTCCCAATGGATCACTTTTAACAACTAAAATCGTCAACCGTGATTTATCAAAACCACAATCCGAGCACTAAAACCTGCTCAATTTCCCATATCGGGAAAAACTCAACCAACCTCGTACCGAGATATAAATTCCTTAGCGTACCTTTACCACGGACAACGCTAAAAGTGACCAAGTCTCAACCTAAAGTCAACAATCCGAACGTTGAAGATCGAACCACATGAATCCTCACGGATTACTCTTACCACTAAACATCCTTTGTAGTGTGCAATACAACCAATACGCCACTATCCTAGCATCATAAGCAACGACTAAAACCAAAAGCGCCCAAAACGACTATGGCAACGCTAATCCTAAGGTGTCCAAAATCGACTATTGTCACACCCGTTACAACACGTGAGCGAAACACGGCTATCGCCTCACTAATCCCACGACGTGGTCCTCACGACCCCACTCTCGACGTATAAAACCACCAATAGATCACACATCCAACAATCATGAAGACTGGCCGAAAACTACACACATCAAAGATAGTCAACATCCGTGACTCTTCTTGCGCACATACTTGGTCAACGTAAACGCCTCTCGAACGGCATATAATTTCTACGCTAACCATTATGGAGAACAATACAAGTAACCCTCTAATCACCTCGTGGTTACACCCGACTTGGTTAAGCCTCCACACCAAAACAATTAACCCGAACTCATTAGTCAAACACACTTGGTCAACCCGCCTCGATTAACACCTATCACCTAATTGATTAACCCGACTTGGTTAAGTCAAACTTACTTGGTCAACCCGACTTGGTCAAACCTCTAACGACAAATGATTAACCCAACTTGGTTAGTCAAACGCATTCGGTCAATACCTAACATCAAATTGATTAACCCGACTCGGTTAGTCAAATACCTTAGGTCAACCCAACTCGGTCAATGCCTATCATCTAATTGATTAACCCGACTTGGTTAGTCAAACTCGCTTGGTTAACCCGCCTCGGTCAACACCTAACATCTAATTGATTAACCCGACTCGGTTAGTCAAACTCACTTGGTTAACCCACCTCGGTCAACACCTAACATCTAATTGATTAACCCGACCCGGTTAGTCAAACTCACTTGGTTAACCCGCCTCGGTCAACACCTAACATCTAATTGATTAACCCGACCCGGTTAGTCAAACTCACTTGGTTAACCCGACTCGGTCAACACCTAACATCTAATTGATTAACCCTACCCGGTTAGTCAAACTCACTTCGTTAACCCGCCTCGGTCAACACCTAACATCTAATTGATTAACCCGACTCGGTTAGTCAAACTCACTTGGTTAACCCGACTCGGTCAACACCTAACATCTAATTGATTAACCCGACTCGGTTAGTCAAACTCACTTGGTTAACCCGCCTCGGTCAACACCTAACATCTAATTGATTAACCCGACTCGGTTAGTCAAACTCACTTGGTTAACCCGCCTTGGTCAACACCTAACATCTAATTGATTAATCCGACCCGGTTAGTCAAACTGCAATGGACTAACTCGACCTAGCTAGTCACTACATCACACTAGAATACCTTCGTGCGAGAGTATAAACTCCCCCACCTAGAACTCCGTTCCGTAAACACATCGTCGAAATAATAGCATCCCATGGAATGGCCACTCATCAACATACACAACCAATATCCTCATTGGTCATAGTCCTCGAATTCTCACGAATTCGTCTCCAACAATAGCTCCCGACGATAAACACATGCTCACTCTCACGGAAATAGTGACCACTAATCCGACAACTAATGCGCCAATCGCATTATCATAACTCCTAAAAGAAAGACGAGGTTCACCCGTCTTGCATCTCTTAATACGCACGTCAACAAACCTTGCTCCAACCTTGAGCATACGAAGGATTTCGGATTATCCTTTGCTACTTCAACCGAAGCACTTACCGAACCGTACGGGTATTACTCTAGCAATCATCGAGTTGCTATCGCTTGTAACTTCCACACCGCCACTCGAACACCTAAGGGTTTTCTTGCTGGTACCCTATGCTCAATGTAACCGTAACACCATCGGAGTCGAATACCACGCTAGTAGGTATGAAAGAGGCACCTAACGTTGCGTCCCGTAGACTCCATTACCAACATTTATCTAGATCAAACACTTGATCTCAGGGGTTTCATCCACCCGACGAACCTCATGGATCATCAACTTCAACACGAAAGCGAACACACTCTAATATCCGAATACTACTACAATCACCTAACATACGTGTAACTCTAGCATTAAACTCAGCGTCGTTCGTCTCGATCCCATTTCCCGTCGCCATTCTAAGGAATGCAAAGCGATTAGATCACGAACGTATAAAGCACACACACAATACCACCCCGTCTTGCTAAACACTCGTCGTACATCACTTGCTAGACACGATTTGCACCCGTAATAAGGTTTGCAAGTCCTTATTACGCATACACGTCGTATCGACTCGTTAGTACAACGACCGCCTCTCTTGATGATATATGCAACCGCAAACACAAACAAAACATAACACAAGAATCATTATCACAACACAATAGCATATTAATAATATCCGCATTACTAATATAAATGTTAGTCAACCTATAAACAAGGCACTAACTAAACCCATTCTGACCCGTAATCCTACAAGTCCCGCAACAATTAAGCACACACACAAGTCTAAGTCTAGGCACCTATCTCAAGTCACCTAAATCCCTTAGACCATGCTCTGATACCACTTGTAACATCCCAACCCGATATACAATCAACCACGTGAAATTTACCAAAATAAAAAAAAAATTCTTTGTTCAGCAGGTGGCGCGGCGCGCCATATGGCCGCGCGACGTGCCAAACTGGCCTGTCCAAAAAGTCATGAAGTGCGAAAATGTTTGGCCACTTCCCGGCGTATTTAGACAAAACACTTTTAACCATACATTAATATATGTAGAACTAACACGTCCCATTAATAAAATTAGTTTTACGAAGACCGGGCCTACATCGGCCGTTTTACGACTTTCGTACGAAAATACAAGTTTTTAACCACATGATTTGTAATACAAAATAAAGGCCGAGCATGGCGATTGGGGATACGCTACCCAATCCTAATAAATCCAAAAGCAAGCCTTCTAAAGTAACTACGCAAGTCCACTAGTCCCCGCTTACCCGAGCCTCCGCATCCATGCAATCTATAAAAAAGTCAACAACGAGAGGGCAAGCTAACGCTTAGTGAATGCAATACTTATACATATACATATGTAATTTACCTACACGCATCCACTTACAATACCATGCAAACAAAATGCATAAACGAGCTAGCAACACCAAACATACGACTAGCAACAACGTTAGTATATAAATCGCCACAATAATATACTAAATCACAATAATGCATAAATATAACAAACCGTTCCTCGCTATGGAACTACCGACTTGTAGACGACCAATAACATCGAGTCTCACTCGTATGTTGTCACCGACTTGTGACTCATCAAAGGGTGTCACCGACTTGTGAACTACCCACCAATATCTATGGGTCACCGACTTGTGAACGCCATGTGACATCACCGACTTGTGAAGCGCCACTAAGTGTCACCGACTTGTGAACACTATAGGGTGTCACCGACTTGTGAATCACCCAAGGGTATTACCGACTTGTGAATAACCTGTCGAGACACTACCGACTTGTAGTTCCCATCCCATCATACCAACAAATATGTCACCGTCTTGTGACATAACGCCCACTACTTACGATGTGGCACTAAAGGCCCACATCGCGTACGAGTAAATAAACCACATACATACATGTATAAATATTCCACTCACCTTTTCGCCTTGAAGAAATGCCACCGAATAATCTGCAACACACCGATGGAATGTACCTATTCCATTATCACAAACACCACAACATAATTAGGGTGGATTTACAAATCAACCCAAATTGACAACTAGTGCAATTTCGACCCAAATGCACTTCCAAGCACAAACCGTGCCCAAACTAACCAATAATCACTAACACAAGTGAGAATGGTCCTAATACGCCAATTAGACCCAATCATAGGTGTTAAACACCTATCTTGCCTAAAATGGCACTTAAACACTAATTTGATCCATAAGAAGTCAATATCGCGCCATTATCAAGTTTTAACAACAAAACATATTTAACTCGGTTTTATACTTCAACTTAATCCATTTTAAGTTTATAAACCTTATTAAATCGACAATTGGGTTATAATCATCACCAAACCCTAATCTTTGACTCTAGTCAAAGTTAGTCAACCAAACATACCCAAAAGAGTTTCAACACTACTAGAATCACTAATACTAGAGATTACACACTACATACAAGCCTTAAACATGGTTAAATCATTAACCAACCCTAAACCCACCAACATCAACAATAACTAGTTACAATTTCCCATTTCACCTCCTAAATGGGTTTTATAACTAACTAGTTCAAAACCCTAAACTTGAATATCAAATTACAAAGATGAAGTTCGGAGTTTGAACTTACCAATACCGCTAAAATAATGCCGTTGACGAGTAGAACAACTTTAATACCCGAGGTTTGACCCGAAACACCCTTCTTCTTCTCCAATTGGAGCTCTCTCTCTCTCTAAAACTCTCCTCTCACTCTAGGGTTTGAAGATGAGAGTGTTTGATGAGTGAAAATGAGCTCCAATGGAGTTCTAGGTCAGTCTTGATGACCCCAAACCGACCCTAATTGAAAAGACCAAAGTACCCCTCATTTAAACCTTTTAAAAAGGCTGAAAATTGCCTCTGCAGCAATCGGCGCGCCGCGCCAGAAGGTGGAGCGCCGCTCCAAATAACTGGAAATTGTGGTCGAGCCCAAAACAGGTTTCAGCAACTTGTTTTGGCCATAACTTTTCGACCGTAACTCCGTTTTCGATGAATCAAATATCGTTGGAAACGTAATAAGATATTCTATCCAATGGTAAGGCTTTGAAACATCAACTCAAAATTTATTTGGGGTTGAAAAGATACGTACACACCTTGTCACTTCGAACAACGTCCAGTTTCCTTCGACGTTCGAGCAAGCAACACGTACACTTCATACACGCATCGTACACCATAAATACATTATGTACAATAAATATTTGGGTCTTACATATTCGTTAGGAAGAAAATGTTTCCCCGCATATAAGTATTGATTATAGCGAACTAAATAATTTCCGGTTAAGAATCGATATCCTCTTCCTCGTGTCAACGACCTCTTGGTCAAGTGCAAGGATCATGTGTATATTCCAAACATCGACCTCCATTTCGGTTATCATCAATTGAGGGTTAAGGTAGAAGGTATCTCCAAAACCGTTTTCCGAACTCGTTACGATAGTTATGAATTTCTTTTAGTGACCGTTCAGTTTAACTAAGGCTCCGTCCGTATTCATAGACCTCCTGAACCGCGTATGCAAACTTATCTAGACAAATCCATTATCGTATTTACAAATGATTTCTAAACCTATTCAAGTAAAGAATAAAAACGAACAACGTCTCCGTCTTACTCTCGAACCCTTGAGGAAAGAGCAATTCTATACCGAATTCTCCAAAAGAGAATTTTGGTTAAACGAAGTTCAATTTCTAGACCATGTTGTTAGTGGTCAAGGTATTACAAGAAAATCTCGCAATCGAAGCCACACGTAGTCGGGAAACCCTCACGACTCCGACTTGTATTCGTAAAATCTTAGATCTCGCCGATTATTACCGAAGATTCATTTCCGACTTTTTCTCGTGTTGCTCGTCCTTTAACACCGTTAATTCACTAAGGGAAAAATTTAAACCTCTCCGTGTCCGAACCTTGAACGTGATTATTCACACTAACCTTACTAGCTAAATTCGTGAAGCACAATGGAATTTAAATATGGAAATATCTCTACTTGAACGCCTGAAGGGCATACTCTCTCGACTCGAAATCAAGGAAACTGAAATTCGTTATTTTACACGAAGAATTTGAACACTTAATTATGGATCCGATAAATCTTCTCATCACCACGTACCATGATACATAACTCTGTCATTTCACTATGACCATCTGATATTACTGGGACCCAAGATAACACACAATCCAAGGATACCTCTTTCTTTGACTTATCGTCCTTATACTTCTGATAATTGGCCATCTACTACTCAACCCCGAACTATACAACTATGGGTACTATCTCGTTTCCCACCCAGTCTCAACATTTGACCACAAGATGCGCAATATGGCTACATCGAGGTGTAAACTCATCCTATTCTAAGTTCTCATTTCACTCCTATCTTTTCGTTCGCACTTCCGTATAAGGAAACTTTTTATATAATTTCTCAATGGAGAGAGAGACTCTTCATGTATTACTAGTATTCGCCACGAGGGTGACTAGCCCTGACGAACGTTTTCGGTAGCCGATAAGAAACTTGTACCAACAAACGCTTTCGAGCCCTACCAAACTTGTTCAAACATATCTTAAGAAATTCTATTCCAACACGGTGTACCATTGTCAATTATCCCGGATCGAAATACTCGTTACACATCTAGTTTGCAAGAAGCCTTAGGAACACGATTAGACATGAGTACCGCGTATCTTCCACAAACCGACGAACCAAGCAAACGAACGATTTACATCTTGGAAAGACATGTTACAAACTTGTATTGTCGCCTTTAGTTGATCCTTCTTACAACAGTAGTTACCACTCGTGTGTTAACGCCGCACTTTCAAAACCTTACAGCACCACAATTGTTGTTCTCCTATTCGTTGGACCGAAGTAGGTGACAAGCAAATCATCAGATCCGAAATCATTCAAGAAATAACCGTTGAGATAGTTCAAGTCCAATAAGGGCTCAAGACGGCCCGTAGTCTCCAAAGGAGTTATACCAATGTTAGATGAAAATCTCTCAAGTTCAAAGTCAGTAACCGTGTATTATTGGAAAATCGCACCTTGGAAAGGTGTAATTCGTTTCGGGAAATTGAGGAAAGTTATATCCGTAATATTGACCCTTTTAAAATCTTGGGGCGTATTGGAACCGCTTCCTACCGTTTAGGTCTCCTGACTCAATTAAGTGTCCGTTTACCTTGCGTTCCATGTAACAAACTTAGAGACGTGTCCTGCGGAACAGGAACGTGCTATCCTTCTAGATAAACTTAGTATTGATGACAAACTCCTCTTCATAGGAAAACCAGCTGAAATTGTGGATCGTAAAACCAAGCCTTAATACAACGTGAAATCCCGAATGTCAAGGTTCATGAGAATGCCCAAGGATGTATCTTCTACTATTCATAGCATTGATGACACGAGGTCTCGAGTAAGAGACATCGACTATTACTTCCAACTAAATTTCGGGACAAAATTTCTTTTAAGGTGTGGGTAATGTAACATCCCGCATTTTTTCGTTAAATTATTTTAACGCCCGTCTTTTTATTTTAAATAATATCCTTCGTGACTAGATTCGTATCCTCTGTTAGCTAACATTCTTAATAATTTCGTTATTGGATTATAACGTCTCCCGTACTCTCGTGTAATTCAAAATAATTCTTTCGGTTAATTTCCGCACCCGACTACAAACTTGAGGGACTAAACTTGTCAAAATGCCAAAATGGTGACTAGGTCAAAGGAGTCAAACTCCATCCTCATCCATTCATTTTCTTTTATTTCCTTTTTCCTTTTTCTTTCATACTTTCACATTTTCTCTCAATCTTCAACCCAGAGATTCATCATCTAAATTCGAATTAGGAAGCTAGCAACAAAACAAATTACATATTTGGGATCCTCTCTTCATCCTCTACAACTTGATACCAATTTCACCTTATTTGGGTAACTTTATAAAATCACTAGCTTTTGTGTTCTAGATGTTTTTGAATTATAAAAGTGTTAATTAGTGTCTATGGCTCAAGTCTAACATGAATATATGATTTGTATGCTCGATCTTGTTGTTTTGAAGTAACTAGCTTGAACTTGAATTTTGGTGTGTTTATTCTTGAGATTTAATTGCTTAAATGTTTGCTATACTATGGACCTCCGATTCACATGTAACTTGTTCTAACATGCTTATATATGATTAAAAATCTCAAAAAAATAGTTCGGGACCCGACCCGAATGTGTTGACTTTTTCGTTGACTTTGACCCGACCAAAGTTTGACTTTTTGTCAAACTTAACCAAATGATTATGCAACCTTTCTAACATGATTCTATACTTGTATCTTGCATGAAACTTGACAATTTGATTCACATGCTATATAATCGAGTCGTAACGAGCCATAGGACTAATTGAACATATTTGACCGATCGTGTTTACCGTTATTGATACAACCCTATTTGTTTAGGTCAAGACTAGCGTTTTACTTTGCACGATTACTTGTTGAAGTAGCTTTTTACTCTTGCACTCAAGGTGAGATCATAGTCCCACTTTTACTATTTTGAACTTACATTTGAGATGAGAAAACATAAACGTTTCATTTTACAAAGTGAACACAAGTTCAAGGAAAACAAACATTCTACAGCGAGTTAGAACAAAATTCTCAATTCGATTATCATTAGTTACACTTGCCGGGTGTAAGCGAGAACTTATGTTATATGGCCATATGGGTTGACAACCCTCATTCAGACGGTTCGATACCGTCTACGAATGAAATATATTTTCGAGAAACAGTGTATGTTCTAACACTATTGTGATGGGGTTCTATGGAGGAAAGTTAAGCCTTGATAATTGGGTGCTCGTGAAACAACTTTTGGAATGTTTTACTATTATTTCAATATTATAAATCTTGTGGTTCATTTGTACTTACTTACTTACTTAAACCTATGATTTCACCAACGTTTTCGTTGACAGATTTCTATGTTTTTCTCAGGTCTTCGAACGATATGTGATACATGCTTCCGCTCATTATTTTGATACTTGCATTGGATGTCGGGTATATGTGCATACATGGAGCGTCTTTTGACTTTATTTAAAACTGTGTCGCATAGGTTTCATTTGTACTTATAACTTTGTAACGTAACTTTTGGTTGAACAATTCTTGTAAACTTGGAAACAATCTTTACTTTTGAAATGAATGCGACATATTTTGGTCAAACGTTATTTTAAAGACTTATGACAACGTAACGGGACCTAAGTAGTCGGCGCCGTCAATGACGATTTTTTCGGGTCGCTACAAGTGGTATCAGAGCCTTGGTTCTAGGGATTTAGAGTTTATTTGTGTCAACCCCGAGTCATAGGGTACATTAGTGAATCTAGACTACAACCGGCATATGGACTTAAAGTAGGAATTACTTGACTATTTGTCCATTTATACTCGAACTCTTCTATTATGTCTAACTCTTATTCAATCTTAATCGCACGTTGTCTAATTTGGTTGACACGCCACCTTGACTATATGAACTAATGTCGAATGCACATATGAATCAGGGTAATATAATTTCCGGGATTATATTACGGTGACTCATATGAATGTTCCGACATTATGACATAAAGAATTTAAGGCGAGTCAAGTAAAATTTTCTCTTTATCGTGATTCCATATCATGATTAGTATTGTTGATAATACTAATCAACGGTATTCTTGTGTCATGAAGGAACAATGGCTCACCAAGGTCAACACAATACTCCTCCCGAAACTCTAGAACAAGCTCTTCAACGAATGATAGCCACCGCCGTGGGTGCGGCCGTGGCCGATCACTTTTCCAACAACAACAATCATAGATCCGGTAATTCAAGCGAAGGTTGCTCCTACAAAAACTTCATGAAGTACAACCCTCCCATTTTCGATGGAACCGAGGGACCGGTTGCTCTCACCCGATGGTTCGAACAAACAGAATCCATTTTTAGCATAAGTGGTTGTCGGGACCAAGATAAGGTCAAGTTTTCCACCCTCACTTTCACCGGTATTGCTCTCTCATGATGGAACACATATGTACAATCGGTGGGTATCGATGAAGCCCTTACACTCCCTTGGACCGAATTGAGAGAAAGAATGATCACTGAATACTTTTCGCGCGAAGAGACTCGAAGGCTCGAACAGGGGCCAAGAAATTTAAAAGTAGCCCGAAATGACCTCGAAGCTTATAATCAACGTGTAACATCCGTCCCACATCGGTTGGAGAGGGGAACGAAGCATGCCTTATAAGGGTGTGGAGACCTTTCCTAGCATGACGCGTTTTGGGACCACAAGCGCAGCAGATCTCATGAGAACTCTGCAGTTAAGCGTGCTAAGGCGAGAGCACTACCAGGATGGGTGACCTCCTGGGAAAGTGCTCGTCGTGTGTGGTTGCCAAGAAAAATCCGTGCGCCTACGGGCAAAGCGGACAATATCATGCTACGGGGAACATGTTACCTGGGATGTTACAGATGGTATCAGAGCCAGGCCCGGAACCAAACGTGCACAATGAGGACGCTGTGTCCCATTAGGGGGGAGGATTGTAACATCCGTCCCACATCGGTTGGAGAGGGGAACGAAGCATGCCTTATAAGGGTGTGGAGACCTTTCCTAGCATGACGCGTTTTGGGACCACAAGCGCAGCAGATCTCATGAGAACTCTGCAGTTAAGCGTGCTCAGGCGAGAGCACTACCAGGATGGGTGACCTCCTGGGAAAGTGCTCGTCGTGTGTGGTTGCCAAGAAAAATCCGCGCGCCTACGGGAAAAGCGGACAATATCATGCTACGGGGAACATGTTACATGGGATGTTACACAACGGTTTGCCGAACTAACCTCAATTTGTCTAAACCTCAGGGCTCCTGGGCCCCAAGGAGTTGAGATTTACATGGATGGCCTCCTTAAGAGCATTCCGCACGGGGTAATGCCATCAAGACCCGCAGACCTACAAGAGGCTGTGATGATAGCCCGCCGATTAATAAAAACGGTGGACGAAATTGAAGCGCCGGCACCAACGGTCGAGGACCAACCGGATGACAACAAAAGAAAACGGGAAGCCTCCCCATTAAGCAACCACAACCACCACGACTCCACCAAGAAGCCTTTCACCCCCGACGGCAGGAAAAGTTATGCCGGAACTCGACCTTTTTGCAACAAGTGCCACAAACATCATTATGGCGGATGTAGCAAACCATTATGCAACAAGTGCCGCAACCGTCATTTCGGTAAATGTAGCAAACCATTTTGCATCAAGTGTCAAAGAAGGGCCATATGGCCCATGTTTGTAAGAGTACCGTTACCGTCGCTCAAAGGGTGCCCAACGCACACAGGACGGGTGTTTGTTTCGAATGTGGCCAACCGGGTCACTTTAGGAATGCGTGCCCAAAGAAGAAAATCAACCCCAACGCACGCGATTGAACTTTCAACATTAACACCGAGGAAGCCCAAGATGACAACTAGTCACGGGTACGTTTCTTCTCGAAATTCTCATATTTCATGTTTATTCGATTTGGATGTCGATAAATTTTTTGCATCCGAGGCTTTGGAGCCTACTATTTGCACTCCACCACTCCCCTAGATGTTACTTAGGCCATTCAAGTGACCAACGGAAAACTATTGCGTGCCGACAAATTTTATCAGAGGATGTATGTTAAACTTATTGGGTAGATAATTCGAATTTTGACTTGATATCTATAGAACTAGGGAGCTCAAAACCTATTCGTTAGGAAGAAAATGTTTCCCCGCATATAAGTATTGATTATAGCGAACTAAATAATTTCCGGTTAAGAATCGATATCCTCTTCCCCGTGTCAACGACCTCTTGGTCAAGTGCAAGGATCATATGTATATTCCAAACATCGACCTCCATTCCGGTTATCATCAATTGAGGGTTAAGGGAGAAGGTATCTCCAAAACCATTTTCCGAACTCGTTACGATAGTTATGAATTTCTTTTAGTGACCGTTCAGTTTAACTAAGGCTCCGTCCGTATTCATAGACCTCCTGAACCGCGTATGCAAACTTATCTAGACAAATCCATTATCGTATTTACAAATGATGTCTAAACTTATTCAAGTAAATAAGAAAAACGAACAACGTCTCCGTCTTACTCTCGAACCCATGAGGAAAGAGCAATTCTATACCAAATTCTCCAAAAGAGAATTTTGGTTAAACGAAGTTCAATTTCTAGACCATGTTGTTAGTGGTCAAGGTATTACAATAAAATCTCGCCATCGAAGCCACACGTAGTCGGGAAACCCTCATGACTCCGACTTGTATTCGTAAAATCTTAGATCTCGCCGATTATTACCGAAGATTCATTTCCGACTTTTTCTCGTGTTGCTCGTCCTTTAACCCCGTTAACTCACTAAGGGAAAAATTTAAACCTCTCCGTGTCCGAACCTTGAACGTGATTATTCACACCAACCTTACTAGCTAAATTCGTGAAGCACAATGGAATTTAAATATGGAAATATCTCTACTTGAACGCCTAAAGGGCATACTCTCTCGACTCGAAATCAAGGAAACTGAAAATCGTTATTTTGCACGAAGAATTTGAACACTTAATTATGGATCCGATAAATCTTCTCATCACCACGTATCATGATACATAACTCTGTCATTTCACTATGACCATCTGATATTACTGGGACCCAAGATAACACACAATCCAAGGATACCTCTTTCTTTGACTTATCGTCCTTATACTTCTGATAATTGGCCATCTACTACTCAACCCCGAACTATACAACTATGGATTCTATCTCGTTTCCCACCCAGTCTCAACATTTGACCACAAGATGCGCGATATGGCTACATCGAGGTGTAAACTCATCCTATTCTAAGTTCTCATTTCACTCCTATCTTTTCGTTCACACTTCCGTATAAGGAAACTTTTTATATAATTTCTCAATGGAGAGAGAGACTCTTCATGTATTACTAGTATTCGCCACGAGGGTGACTAGCCCTGACGAACGTTTTCGGTAGCTGATAAGAAACTTGTACCAACAAACGATTTCGAGCCCTAACAAACTTGTTCAAACATATCTTAAGAAATTCTATTCCAACACGGTGTACCATTGTCAATTATCCCGGATCGAAATACTCGTTACACATCTAGTTTACAAGAAGCCTTAGGAACACGTTTAGACATGAGTACCGCGTATCTTCCACAAACCGACGAACCAAGCAAACGAACGATTTACATCTTGGAAAGACATGTTACAAACTTGTATTGTCGCCTTTAGTTGATCCTTCTTACAACAGTAGTTACCACTCGTGTGTTAACGCCGCACTTTCGAAACCTTACAGCACCACAATTGTTGTTCTCCTATTCGTTGGACCGAAGTAGGTGACAAGCAAATCATCAGATCCGAAATCATTTAAGAAATAACCGTTGAGATAGTTCAAGTTCAAGAAGGGCTCAAGACGGCCCGTAGTCTCCAAAGGAGTTATACCAATGTTAGATGAAAATCTCTCAAGTTCAAAGTCAGTAACCGTGTATTATTGGAAAACCGCACCTTGGAAAGGTGTAATTCGTTTCGGGAAATCGAGGAAAGTTATATCCGTAATATTGACCCTTTTGAAATCTTGGGGCGTATTGGAACCGCTTCCTACCGTTTAGGTCTCCTAACTCAATTAAGTGTCCGTTTACCTTGCGTTCCATGTAACAAACTTAGAGACGTGTCCTGCGGAACAGGAACGTGCTATCCTTCTAGATAAACTTACTGTTGATGACAAACTCCTCTTCATAGGAAAACCGGCTGAAATTGTGGATCGTAAAACCAAGACTTAATACAACGTGAAATCCCGAATGTCAAGGTTCATGAGAATGCCCAAGGATGTATCTTTAACTATTCATAGCATTGATGACACGAGGTCTCGAGTAAGAGACATCGACTATTACTTCCAACTAAATTTCGGGACAAAATTTCTTTTAAGGTGTGGGTAATGTAACATTCCGCATTTTTCAGTTAAATTATTTTAACGCCCGTCTTTTTATTTTAAATAATATCCTTCGTGACTAGATTCGTATCCTCCGTTAGCTAACATTCTTAATAATTTCGTTATTGGATTATAACGTCTCCCGTACTCTCGTGTAATTCAAAATAATTCGTTCGGTTAATTCCCGCACCCGACTACAAACTTGAGGGACTAAACTTGTCAAAATGCCAAAATGGTGACTAGGTCAAAGGAGTCAAACTCCATCCTCATCCATTCATTTTCTTTTATTTCCTTTTTCCTTTTTCTTTCATACTTTCACATTTTCTCTCAATCTTCAACCCAGAGATTCATCATCTAAATTCGGATTAGGAAGCTAGCAACAAAACAAATTACATATTTGGGATCCTCTCTTCATCCTCTACAACTTGATACCAATTTCACCTTATTTAGGTAACTTTCTAAAATCACTAGATTTTGTGTTCTAGATGTTTTTGAATTATAAAAGTGTTAATTAGTGTCTATGGCTCAAGTCTAACATGAATATATGATTTGTATGCTCGATCTTGTTGTTTTGAAGTAACTAGCATGAATTTGAATTTTGGTGTGTTTATTCTTGAGATTTAATTGCTTAAATGTTGTTAGATGTTAAAAGTTCATGTTTTAATTGTGTTACTAGTATCACTAGCTTCAAATTGATGTGTATGTTGCTTTAGAAAACTTCATAAACTTGATTATTGATTTTGGTGAATTTGGATAAGGGTTTGATGAACTTGAAATGGACTTTTGATGATTCGAATGCTATGAAACGTTGTTAGTAAATGTTTAGTTGTATTGTATGTTTAATTACCTTCGAAACGGCATATCATACATGTAAATTGGTTGCCCGAATCATGAAATGCGTTTTACAAACTTGAAACTTTGATTATGAACGTTCATTGAACATTCGACGAGAATGTGATTATTGTAAATGCATGTTTTGATTGATGATATGTTCTTAGTTGTATTCCTTATCAAAAGAGCTTTCCAACGATATAAGATACGCATTATAAGTGTTTACGGTTTGTATTTTGTGCAAAAATGAATTTGGATCAAGACTTGAACTTTTGGAACTGACCACGTACCAGACCACGTGTATTGCCGCGGCGCGGCACCCCTGGTCGCGGCGCGACATAAAGCGTGTTCCATTTTTTGTTTGCCTTGTCACTTTTACTAAAAATGTTTGCTATACTATGGACCTCCGATTCACATGTAACTTGTTCTAACATGCTTATATATGATTAAAAATCTCAAAAAAATAGTTCGGGACCCGACCCGAATGTGTTGACTTTTTCGTTGACTTTGACCCGACCAAAGTTTGACTTTTTGTCAAACTTAACCAAATGATTATGCAACCTTTCTAACATGATTCTATACTTGTATCTTGCATGAAACTTGACAATTTGATTCACATGCTATATAATCGAGTTGTAACGAGCCATAAGACTAATTGAACATCTTTGACCGATCGTGTTTACCGTTATTGATACAACCCTATTTGTTTAGGTCAAGACTAGCGTTTGTACTTTGCACGATTACTTGTTGAAGTAGCTTTTTACTCTTGCACTCAAGGTGAGATCATAGTCCCACTTTTACTATTTTGAACTTACATTTGGGATGAGAAAACATAAACGTTTCATTTTACAAAGTGAACACAAGTTCAAGGAAAACAAACATTCTACATCGAGTTAGAACAAAATCCTCAATTCGATTATCATTAGTTACACTTGCCGGGTGTAAGCGAGAACTTATGTTATATGGCCATATGGATTGACAACCCTCATTCAGACGGTTCGCTACCGTTTACGAATGAAATATATTTTCGAGAAACAGTGTATGTTCTAACACTATTGTGATGGGGTTCTATGGAGGAAAGTTAAGCCTTGATAATTGGGTGCTCGTGAAACAACTTTTGGAATGTTTTACTATTATTTCAATATTATAAATCTTGTGGTTCATTTGTACTTACTTACTTACTTAAACCTATGATTTCACCAACGTTTTCATTGACAGATTTCTATGTTTTTCTCAGGTCCTTGAACGATATGTGATACATGCTTCCGCTCATTATTTTGATACTTGCATTGGATGTCGGGTATATGTGCATACATGGAGCGTCTTTTGACTTTATTTAAAACTGTGTCGCATAGGTTTCATTTGTACTTATAACTTTGTAACGTAACTTTTGGTTGAACAATTCTTGTAAACTTGGAAACAATCTTTACTTTTGAAATGAATGCGACATATTTTGGTCAAACGTTATTTTAAAGACTTATGACAACGTAACGGGACCTAAGTAGTCGGCACCGTCAATGACGATTTTGTCGGGTCGCTACAACTCCCTTTTGGTTATATTATTTATACTAGTAATTGTAAATAAGGTAGAAGGTTTTCTCTGTTAGGGCTACTCGAGAGAACGAGTAATCCGACCACATACTTTGATGTACGCAGCCCAGCAGGATTATTCCCTGATTGTTTCTAACCCATCCCCGGCCACCACTAAATATTCGCCCTATACTAGTAAATTGCACTTATAAATCACAACCTATATCACATGACCTACAAGTTTTAGACCAGAGATAAATTCATAAGGAAACAACAATAAGATTGAGGTTACTAACCTGCATCTGGTTTCACTTGTTGTATTATATCGATGACAAGAATTTGCAGACTGCATTTGATAGCTAGAATACGATGTAAGTTCCATCGCTTTTGACCACACCATTGATTCGCACCTTTGAACATATCGAAAATGGGAATCAGATTTCGAACTTACATGAAAATCAAATCGTTGAGAGTTAAGGACTTGGCGTGTTGCTTTACGAGCTAGGAAAAACCACTTCATTGTCAATCGATCAAGAAAGCTTTATCGGGGATGCAAAGTTTTTTTAATTACTCGATGAATGATGATCAACTTAACTGCTTATATTTTCATTACTTCTTTCACGTTTTATAATCTAATACGTACGTGCTTTTTTTTGGTAGTCACTTTTATGTACATGAATGAATATTCACATGACTTTAGTGTTTATTTGTCTGGCTCTCTATGATCTGGAGATTCTTCACAATAAAAATATCAATCGATTAATAAAGTGTTATTGGGGATGCAAAGCTTTTTTAATTACTTGATGAATGATGATCAAATTAACTGCATGACTTCTTTTACGTTCTATAATCTAATACGCTTTTTTTAGTAGTAACTTTTTGCAATAACTACTTTTTATTTGTCTAGCTATGATCTGGAGATTCTTAACAATAAAAAATAACCCTTGTGCACCATGCAAATTAAGTTATAGATGGATTAATTAATGGTGTAGAAAATCATTTTGTATGTCACCTAAATACTAATGCAAAACCAGTTCAATATATAAGCTCATGAGTTCCTTAGTACTCTAAAACTAATTAATGATAGAGAGGGTTCCCATAGACTTATATACTTGTTGGGTTATTGGTTTCCAATTAATGTGAAAGGCCCAAGCCCAACAAAATAGGCCCAAGATAAAGGTTGACTTGGTCAAGCATCTGTGGGTATGATTTAGATCAGTTGTGTGCAGCTGTTATTCACTCAAGAGTGCAAGAGAGATCAAGAAAAAGAGTAAAAACCCCAATTCCAGTCTACAGTGACAGCATGCCAGAAAACCTTCGATCTCCGGAGATCCGACCGTTGAATCTTCGCAATTTTTGGGCTGTGTCTTCCTGACATCAGTGCCAACATTTTTAACCGTTGAATTCGTCTAATAAGGTCTGTAGGTCGTGTTCTTGCTGCTGGAACCGAGAGCAGATTTTTGGGTGAGATAATTTCTCTTTTATCTTTTAGGTTGTTCATATACTTGTTGATTATTGTAGTTCAAGAGTATGATGATGTTGTATACCTCTAGATGATCTAGAGAAGACCTATTGTATTGTTCTCTTGTTGATGATAGTAGAATTTAAGTGGCTTACGAGTCCCGTGGTTTTTACTCTCGATTTTGAGAGGTTTTCCACGTAAAAAGGTTTCGTGTGTATTGTGTGTGCTCAATTATTTTGTATTTGCTAATTTGGGACAGAATTAGGTTGGATTTGGTATAGTTTATTTGTTAGCATCCTCACGGTTTCATACGGGTCGGGAAAGTGTTGGTCAAACGGGTTGGTTTCCGCTTTGTAGATTATCCGTTGTGACCTATTTTCCCATCAAATTGGTATCAAGAGCTAGGTTATTTGATTTGACTTGTGTGAAAGATGGAAGCTAATACAAGTAAAATGATTAGTTTAAATGGTTCAAATTATCATGTTTGGAAAGGCAAGATGGAGGATCTTCTTTATGTGAAAGATTACTATTTGTCTGTTTTTACTGAGGATAAACCTGAGGAAAAATCTGATGCTCAATGGAAAATTTTGCATAGACAAGTATGTGGGTATATTCGGCAGTGGGTTGATGATAATGTTGTGAATCATATTACTGGAGAGACTGATGCTAAAGCCTTATGGAAAAAGCTTGAACAATTATATGAACGAAAGACTGGGAATAACAAGTTGTTCTTAATTAAACAGTTGAAGGGTTTAAAGTATCATGATGGGACTCCTATTACAGATCATCTAAATGCATATCAGGGTATTATTAATCAGCTTGCAGGAATGGGTATCAAGTTTGAGGATGAGATTCAAGGTCTCTGGTTACTTGGTACGTTACCGGACTCTTGGGAGATTTTTAGGACATCTTTGTCCAACTCTGCACCGAATGGTATTATCACCATGGAATTGGATAAGGGTAGTATTTTGAATGAATAGATGAGAAGAAAGTCACAAGGTTTCTCTTCACAGTCAGATATCTTGGTCACAGAAATGCGGGGGAGAAGTCATAGTAGAGGTCATGGTAAAAGAGGCAAGAATCGCAGTAGCTCAAGAAAAGGAAAGTTTTCTAATGTTGAGTGCTATCATTGTCGTGAAAAATGGCACACAAAGTGGTATTGTCCACAGTTAAAAAATGAGAAGAAAAAGGCATATGACAAGAATAAACAAAAGAAAAGTGATGGTGGTGATGATGATAAGGTTGAAGTTAACACTATCACGGATGAATTCTTTGTTTGTATTGATTATGATATGATTAATCTTACTCATGATGACACGAGTTGGATTGTTGATAGTGGTGCTACATGTCATGTTGCAACATGTAGAGACCACTACTCATCTTATACTTCGGGTGATTATGGATTTGCTAGGATGGGTAATGCCGGGTTATCAAAGATCGTTGGTATTGGAGATGTTTGTTTGAAATTTGACACTGGAATGGAGTTAGTTTTGCATAATGTAAAACATGTTCCGGATATGAGACTTAATATTATTTCAACAGGAATTCTTGATGATGATGGTTATTATAACGGTTTTGGTAATGGTATTTGGAAACTAACTCTTGGTTCTATGATAGTGGGAAGAGGCAAGAAAGACTCAAGATTATACATCACGCGTCCGAAGATCATCCAGAACATTGTTAACGCAGTGGACAATGTTGATTCTACTGAGTTGTGGCATAAAAGACTTGGCCACATGAGTGAAAAGGGGATGTCTATCTTGTTTAAGAAGAATGTGTTGTCGGGTGTTAATGATATTAATTTGAGTAAGTGTTCTCACTGTTTGGCAGGAAAACAGACCAGAGTTGTGTTTAAGAGTCATTCTCCTTTTCGAATGGAGAACGTACTTGATCTAGTTCATTCGGATGTTTGTGGGCCTATGAAGACTAGGACACTTGGTGGATGTTCCTACTTTGTTACATTCATCGATGATCATTCCAGGAAGGTGTGGGTTTATACCTTAAAGTTAAAGGATCAAGTATTTGAAAAGTTTAAGGAATTTCATACACTAGTTGAAAGACAAACGGGGAAGAAACTCAAGTGTATTCGGACTGATAATGGCGGTGAATACATTGGCAGATTTGATGCTTATTGTAAGGAGAATGGTATTCGGCATCAAAAGATTCCACCAAAGACACCTCAGTTGAATGGCTTAGCAGAAAGGATGAACAGAACTTTGGTTGAGAGAGTTAGATGTTTGCTTTCACATGCAGGGTTGTCCGATTCCTTTTGGGGTGAGGCTTTAAATACGGCAGTTCATATTATTAATCTAATCCCTTGTGTACCTTTGCGTTTTGATGTTCCTAACAGGGTTTGGAGCGGCAAAGATGTTTCTTACCGTCATTTACGAGTCTTTGGATGTAAAGCATTTGTTCATGTTCCCAAAGATGAAAGGTCAAAGCTTGATATGAAGACTAAGCCATGTGTATTTCTCAGCTATGGTGAAGATGATTTTGGGTACAGGTTATATGATCCAGTTCAAAAGAAACTTGTACGAAGCCGAGATGTTGTTTTTTCAGAAGATCAAATGTTGAAAGATGTTGAGAAGACAGAGTCAGTTCCTCAACATAATTCCGATCTTGTTGATTTGGATCTAGTTCCTCCACAACACGTTGATTCAAATGTTGGAGATGATGTTCATGATAATGAAAATGGTACTGATGATAATGATGCTCCGGAGCAGGTAGAGATTTCAGTACCAGATATTCCTTCATTTGTCCCACTTAGGCGGTCTACCCAAGACCGTCATCCTTCTGTTAGATATTCTGCTGATGAATATGTACTACTCACTGATGGGGGAGAGCCAGAGTGTTATGCAGAAGCTATGAAAGATGAGCATAAGAAGCAGTGGGGTGAAGCCATGCAAGATGAGATGAATTCCTTACTAGAGAACAATACTTATGAGCTGGTGAAGTTACCTAAAGGCAAGAGAGCTTTGAGAAACAAATGGGTATTCAAAGTGAAGACAGATGAGCTTACTTTAGAACCAAGGTACAAAGCTAGGTTAGTCATTAAAGGATTCAGCCAGAAAAAGGGTATTGATTTTGATGAGATTTTCTCACCGATTGTGAAGATGGGATCTATTCGAGTGGTTCTTGGGTTAGCTGCTAGTCTTGATCTTGAGGTTGAACAGATGGATGTCAAGACTGCTTTTCTTCACGGTGATTTGGATAAGGAAATCTACATGATGCAACCTGAAGGTTTTCGGGTTAAGGGTAAAGAAGATTACGTTTGTAGACTTCAGAAAAGTCTATATGGGTTGAAGCAAGTATCGAGACAGTGGTATAAGAAGTTTGAGTCGGTTATAGGAAAGCAAGGCTACCGAAAGACAACTTCAGATCATTGTGTTTTCTTTCAGAGGTCTGGTGATGATGATTTCATCATATTGTTGTTATACGTTGATGATATGTTGATTGTTGGTAAAAATATTAAAAGAATTGCGCAGTTGAAGCGAGAATTGAGCAAGTCTTTTGCAATGAAAGACTTGGGACCAGCAAAACAGATTCTTGGCATTCGGATTTCTAGAGATAGAGGTGCTAAGACGTTACATATATCACAAGAGCAATACATTGAAAAGGTGCTTAGTATGTTCAATATGGAGAATGCTAAAGTGGTTAGTTCCCCTCTTACTAACAACTTTAAGCTAACAGATAGAGATTGCCCTACTTCAAAGGAGGATGTTGAGGAGATGGATAAAGTTCCATATGCTTCAGCGGTTGGTAGCTTGATGTATGCTATGGTGTGTACTAGGCCTGATATAGCTCATGCGGTAGGTGTTGTTAGTCAGTTTATGTCAAATCCGGGTATGAAGCATTGGGAAGCAGTTAAATGGATTATGAGATACTTAAGAGGTACTTCAAAGTTAGGTATCACATTTGAAAATGGAAAGCCGATGCTTGTTGGTTATACAAACTCAGATATGGCAGGAAACAAAGATAACATGAAATCCACTTCTGGATATATGATGACCTTCGCAGGGGGAGCAGTTTCATGGCAATCAAGGTTACAAAAGTGTGTTGCGTTGTCTACGACCGAGGCTGAGTATATGGCAGCAACAGAAGCGTGCAAAGAACTATTGTGGATGAAAAGGTTTCTACAAGACCTTGGATTTAAGCAATCACGATATGTGGTTCTTTGTGATAATGAGAGTGCGATTCATTTGGCTAGAAATTCTATGTACCATAAGCGGACAAAACATATTGATGTGAGGTATCATTGGATTAGAGAACGTCTTGAAGATGGTTTATTTGAACTTGATAAAGTTCATACCGATGATAATGGTTCCGACATGTTCACAAAGGCTTTAGCAAGTGAGAAGCTCAAGGTATGTTGCTCGATCGCCGGGATGGCGATTCCTTCCTCATAATTGGAAAGGCGGAGATTTGTTGGGTTATTGGTTTTCAATTAATGTGAAAGGCCCAAGCCCAACAAAATAGGCCCAAGATGAAGGTTGACTTGGTCAAGCATATGTGGGTATGATTTAGATCAGTTGTGTGCAGCTGTTATTCACTCAAGAGTGCAAGAGAGATCAAGAAAAAGAGTAAACACCCCAATTCCCGTCTACAGTGACAGCATGCCAGAAAACCTTCGATCTCCGGAGATCCGATCGTTGAATCTTCGCAATTTTTGGGCTGTGTCTTCCTGACATCAGTGCCAACATTTTCAACCGTTGAATTCGTCTAATAAGGTCTGCAGGTCGTGTTCTTGCTGCTGGAACAGAGAGCAGATTTTTGGGTGAGATAATTCCTCTTTTATCTTTTAGGTTGTTCATATACTTGTTGATTATTGTAGTTCAAGAGTATGATGATGTTGTATACCTCTAGATGATCTAGAGAAGACCTATTGTATTGTTCTCTTTTTGATGATAGTGGAATTTAAGTGGCTTACGAGTCCCGTAGTTTTTACTCTCGATTTTGAGAGGTTTTTCACGTAAAAAGGTTTCGTGTGTATTGTGTGTGCTCAATTATTTTGTATTTGTTAATTTGGGACAGAATTAGGTTGGATTTGGTATAGCTTATTTGTTAGCATCCTCACGGTTTCATACGGGTCGGGAAAGTGTTGGTCAAACGGGTTTGTTTCCGCTTTGTAGATTATCCGTTGTGACCTATTTTCCCATCAATACTAACATTATTTCTTTCCTACTAACGACGTGAGATGACTTTCATCTTTTTATAATCAATTATACTTCAACATATATATCAAATCTCCTATTTATTTGAATCATTTTGGGCTTCCTGCTTAGGATGTGATTCGATGGTTTTTTGCGTGCAGTAAACGAATTATATGTACAAATTGGATTGAAGCAGTTTCTAACTTCATTAGATGGTTTTCTGCGTGAGCTTTAACGGTTTATCGAAAGTGTTTTCTTGAAACGGGTATGCTAAACATTCAAATTAAAGCATATTGTACCATTCTTGTTACAATTCAGTTTGATCTATAAAGAAATTGATGCAATTTCGTTGGTGAATTTAAAGCATCCCTCTTATTTCCAGATTATACTGTTAATCATTTTAGACGTTAATTTACCCGATTTTGACACCTGTGTTTATGCAAATTCGTGTGCATAGTTCATCACTTCACCAATTCATAACCAATTTGCTATCAGACTAACAGAAGTAGAAATGATTCGGTGTATATGTTGGTATTTATTTAAATCGTGTTATATTTTGTTTTACTTTTTTTTTTTGTTGGTAAAATACATTAAATTACCAAAGGGCCATTGGTCCAACGGTATCGAAGTGGCCCTTTCAACCAGAAGGTTGAGGGTTCGAGTCCTGCTTAGGACAATTTGTATATAGAATTCGTGATTAATTCGTGTAGTGGGTGTGTGTGAGTTTGCCTTTCAAAAAAAAAAAAAAAAAAAAAAAAAAAAAAAATCATTAAATTATATTAAGGCGATTCAAGAATCGAATGAGTTAGAGTTGATGCAGACTTACTTCAAGTGATCCAACGATCACCAAATCAAAAACAAACACAAATGAACTAATATAAACAACTTCAAGTAGACCTACAAATGCCCACACATCAATTAAAGTAACGTAAACAACATTGAAAACATACATAACGAATAATTAAAAACTATTGAAGTCAGTAAACCCTGAATCATAAAGAGCTCAATCATCAACTAACAACGTTTCGTGAATAAAAATTAAAAAGCATGAGGAGAATTATCAACTCAAAATGTTAGCTTTTCTCTTGCTTGCTTTTCCAAATTGCAGCCAGCCAGGGCCCCAGCACCGAGCTCCGCTGGTTATAAAGCAACTAGCAAAGCATCGAGAGTAGTCTTCGCGTACCCAATGTAATTCGTGTTATATATGCAACAAACAACGTTGTAACCGGACTTTATCACCCTTGGGAACGAGAATTTGGCAAGCCGTAGAATGGACGTGTGCATACTTGATTAGAAAGAATTGTAACCAAAAAGTTTTTGCAAATAAAAATTGGAATGGGCCTACGGGAATGATGGAAGTACAACTTAAATCGTTTGAATGGATACCTAATCGCATCAAGAATCGAAAATTAGATTGGCTACTCTGAATCTCTGATCTTTTTTCCTGTTTTGTGTAAGCATTAAGGTTAAGTTGTTCTCTCTACAACTTGTCGGGTATCCGGTTGCCTAGCGTCTGTATTTGTTCATATGCTCGAGTTGTATAGCCATAGGCGAAACTACATGGGGGCAGAGGGGGGCGCCCGCCCCCAGTGGAATTTTTTTCAGTGTAAAAATTTTGGGTTTTTCGACTTTGCCCCCGGTGGAAAAAAAATTTTGCCCCAAAACCTACATATTTTGCCCCAAAACTTTCAAATTTTGCCCAAAATTCTCCAACTTTTGCCTTAAAACCTTCAAGTTTTGCACAAAAACCTTCAAATTTTGCCAAAAACCTTCATAATTTGCCTAAAAACCTCAATTTTTTGCCCCAAAACCTCCATATTTTGTTCAAAAAAGTGCTACGCTTTTAATTTTTTTTTTTTTAGCCCCGGTGAAAATAATACTAGTTCCGCCACTGTGTATAGCGTATGTCATATGTATCTTATTCTCAATTTCGTGTAATAAACAGAAGCCCAGTTTCTGCTCGTGTCTGTATGTAATGGGCCGACCCCCCTATTGGGCCTTCGAGTTAATATATATGCGTTTCGAAAAAAAACAAACGTTGTAATTACAATATACTATAATGTGTAGCTTGTTTTGTATGTCACAAACAGTTTTTCACTTATTATTATTATCATTTTATTATCATTATCATTATTATTATTATCATTATTATTATCATTACTATTATCATTATTATTATTATCACTATACACTATCAACACTAAACTTTTGGTCGTTTGGCCTCACCTCCCCCCAAAATCTTGGTCAAAACGACAACAAGGAAAGAAATGGGGAAAAAACCAAAACACCCCCCCAAAAAATGTTTCGACTTACACCCAAACCCTCAAAACATGGGTATAAAGTGTAACATCAATATATTAATTAAAAAATTTAAACAAACTCCACCTATATTTTCAACGGGACATATCTTTCCGCTCGCCTCGCGTTAAATTTTTTCGAACCCGCTGTTCAACTCAAAAAATCTAACGAACACAACGGGACTAACTATACGCGAAACGGACACTTCTAAAAAAATGCTAAATACCTCGGACTATATTCAATACATACACACACCTCTAATAAACTACCTAAACTAACTACACCATATCAATATTTCTGTTTCCCTTTTTTTTACGCAATCTTTCTGGCGTTAAAAACGCATAGGCCATTACGACTAGGTACTAATTACGTGTATCTAAAAACACCCATACCAAAAGGTTTTTACTTCTATAAACCCAAAGACCCCGCGACATCGCGCGGACCCATTTTACTAGTTGGATATATAATTTCAAGAAATGTTTGATTACATGTAAGAATCATCACTACTTATCATCATATTTTAATCACGTTGAAGACAGTGTAAAGTGTAATAATACATGAGACTTGGTATCATCGTAAATGGCCGAAAAATACCATATTCGTAAAGGTGAAATTTTTTTTTTTTTTTTTTTTTTTTTTTTTTTTTTTTTTTTTTTTTGAAAGGCAAAGTTAGTTGTTAGTTGTTAGACTCGAACCTGGGTCACTCTCGAATCCATGAAACATGGATACCAATGAAGCAAGGCCTCATTGGCTAAAGGTGAAATATTTTATTTAACGAACATTAATTCAAATTTCAAATCAATATATATATTTTGCTAACACGTTTTGACAGTGAAAAGAAAAATGAACTCGAGTAAGGATCGGATGTCTTCACATCTCTACCTCTTTTATTACTAAGTGATGACCCATGGCAAGAGCACCGTCATAAAAAATCCCGAGTGCTTTTGATTACTCTCGATTATTTCTTTTTTTAAGAACTTACCGATCTGATTTTTCAAAAGCTGTTTAATTAAGTGGTCAGTGTCGGTTGGTGGGCAAAAGTGAATTTGTTAGCCAAAGTCAAAATTTGTCAATATATTAATATGAATTTAAATTCGGATTTTAGAGTTTTTGAACAAATAAACGATTATGTTATATTTTTAGACAATTATGTTAATGTTTACGTTTATGTGTATGGTTTTGTGCTATATTTACTCATATAATTCTGTAATATATTATTTAAATGTATAAAAAGTTTAATCTGATTAATTCCTAACTAATCTTTGATTAATTCCAGAATTGTCGATTACAACCTCCAAAGTCCTACCATATCCTTTTTGAGTAGTGTGTTTTGCAACCTTTGACAAGAGTTTAACTTGTTCAAAACTTAATATCATCTTATGTAATCATAGTGTCTATAGAAGAAAAACATATTATAGGTAAAGTGAAAATGGGTATCGTCCTAAAGAAACATTAGTTTCGGTTACAACATAGTCACGAGGTTTTTGGTCTATTTCCGTTCACGTTATTCACTACCCATTTAACTAATGTGCTACTTTTTTCCTGCTAGATGACCCATTTTAAGGCTTTAAAACATCTTTTAATTTGTTAAAGCCATATATATATATATATATATATATATATATATATATATATATATATATATATATATATATATATATATATATATATAATGTATGGGATATCTATATATACACCTTTTAATTATTCATTTTTTCTAGGATTTATAGTTTTGGAGATTTCATCAATTCATTTGTAAGTTTTTCTTCCCCATTTTTACGTTCTAAGCTTTTAATTTTATGTTACTCGCTAGTTAAGACCCAATGTAATTTTCGCTATGGAGGTTTCCTAATATTTATGTACGAATCTTGTTTAATATGTATAAATTTGTACAATTTAAGCTTTAATATGTTAATTTGATTAGATTGATTGATCATCCCTACAAATTTGTACAATTTTATGCTAGATTTGCGGGGTATAAATGAATTTAGCTATTTGAGCTCGACTTGTTAAAAGTCCGATTTAAATCGAGCTTAATAAAGAAGCTCAATTGTTTTTTTTTTTTTGATGTTCCAATACTGTAAACACAACTCTTACTAAGTTTAATTTTTAAGCCCGATAGGTCTTCGAAACATTTAAGGATTTTTAAGGTGTTTCGTACCTCCATTTGTTCCATTTACCCAAAATTATTGTATCATCCGCGTATTGAAAATGAGAAACAATGACTTTATTGTTTCCGACTTCCACTCCTTTTATTAATTTTTTACTCACAGCCATGTTTAAAAGATAATTTAACCCTTCACTAGCAATGATGAATAAAAATGGTGAAAGAGGGTCCTTTTGCTAACCCCTCTTTCCGAGAAAAATTGATCGGTTGGTGACCCATTTATAAGAACATGATATGGAAGTTGATATTAGACAGGAACATATCCATTTTTGCCCAAAGCCCCGTAAAACTCATTATCTTGAAGAGAAAATCATAATCGATGCAATTAAAAGCTTTTTCAAAATTCACTTTAAAAATAATTTTTTTTTGTTTTCTAGCTTTGAGGTCATATATCGTTTCAAGGGCTATTAGGAGATCGTCGAGAATAGATCTATCACTTATAAAAGCACTTTGTTCGTCACCTATTAAACACGGGATTACTTTCCTAATTCTGTTGCAAGGACTTTTGAAAGGATTTTGTAGTAACTATTTATAAGGCTAATAGGACGATAACTCGAAAAATTTAAAGGATCTTTTACCTTTGAGATGAGAGTGATAAAGGAGGCATTGCATCCTTTAAATATTGACCCCGATTTCCAAAACCAATTGAGAGCTCCCATGAGGTCGTCCTTGATGATATCCCAAAATTTCGAATAAAACAATAAGACTATTTCTAATCCTGCCTGTGACATCACAGGCAAAAATGCATTTTTTGGCCCAAAAAGTGTACACTAACTCTGACTGGACCATGTCAAATTTTGACCCCCAATAACCCAAAATGTCAAGTGTATGGTGTCAAATATTTGTAGGGTCCACTAATTTATTTATTTTATTCATTTTATTTATTTTGTTCATTTTATCATATTATTTTAAAACATAAAATTATTAAAACTAATTTACTTTATTCCAAAAAAAAAAAAGGTACAACGTTTAAAAAAAAAACACACACCGAAATAAAAAAAAACCCAAAAAAACATAAAAAAGATAAATAATTAAATAAAACTAATCTTCATCGGATTGTTCTTCGTCGGTGTCTAGATTTTGTGGTTTCGGTGGGTTGTCGAGCAAAGGCTTAAAATTATCAAGGTACATTCGCTTAAGCCTAGTGAGAAAGTCTCGTTGTTCCGGGTCGGTGATATCTTCGGTTTTCACCGATAAAACACTTGCACCCGTTAAAGCGGTGCGGAGGAGCTCCTGTTGATCTAAAAGTTTAATACTTTTAGTTTGTGCCTTTATGCTTCGAAATTGCGTTCAAATCATCCTCCGCTTTTGACGAACGAGACGAACGAGACGATTGACTAGAATCGGAGTCATGTGATTTTTTGGCCTTCTTTTTAGCCTTGTCACGTCCCATTGGCCTACGAACAAAATCATCATCAAAAAGATCGTTTTGAGACAACGAATGTTCAAAACTCTCGTCATCCGCACTAAGATCAACTCGACCACCCGTGCCCGGAACATGCCACTTTGATTTATCTTTCAACACATACCAAGCGGCTAGGTTGTTAAACTTTTTCCCTTTTGTATTTAACACGTAGATTTGGTGGGCTCGTGTCAACACATCGACATCATTTGATCCACTTTTCCAATTGCGTTCCGCCTCGTTGAACGGCGCTGCAAACTCACTACAAGCCTTGTTGATGTTTCGCCATTTTGATGACAATTGGTCGTCACCTCGTACCCACCCATTGTTATTGTTGTTGAACTTGTTGTGAATCGTACCCCACAAAGAGCCATACTTTTGATTATTTCCCTTTCGATTATCCTCGGACGAATCAACCCAACACTGAGCTAACCACTCTTCTTCCTCAGGTGACCACGCCGTGACCTTCTTGGTTGCCGGTGTGTAACGAACTTGATCCTCGCCTGCAAATATAAACAAACAATTAACAAAATACAACAAATACATATACATATACTTGAAAAACAGAAAATAAAATATATATACAACAAAAAAAACCGAAAACAAACAGAAAAAAACAGTTAAAAAAAACGAAGAAAAAAAATAACATAAAAAAAATTGGGACAAAAATAATACCTAATTAATAAATATATAAACATATACATATACTAACAAATACATATACAGATGTACATATTTTAATACAAATATGTAAATTCACATACAATTGCAAAAAAAAAAAAAACAGAAATATATAGCAGGGAAAAAAAACAGTTGGAAAAAAATGAAAAAAGAAATAAAAAAAAGAAAAAAAAATACGGAAAAAATAAAATTTGGAAAAAAATAATACCTAACTCGACGTTCTTTTTTGTGTGCCTTCGTTTGGCACGATCTTGTGTTTCCGGAACCGTTTCGGTAGGAGTTTCCGGCACCGTTTCTTGGTAAATCGGAGTCATCAGGGTTTGAAAGTTGCGAAATTGTTGGGCTTCTTCAATACGCCTTTGTTGTTCCAAAAATAATTGATGTTGTTGTTCGGGTGTCAATACTCGGAATTGAGACGCGATCAACGGAACTTGTTGATAGTTGTTCGGGTTTGAAGAACCTCCTCCCATGTAAGTTCCGTACCAATTGGGTGGAGTATTTGGTCGTTGATTTGGATGTGACATAGTATTTTTGTAGAAGATTGAAAAAAAAAAAAATTGAAAAGGTTGTAGAGGTAGAGGAAGAAGATGAAGATGGTAGAAGATGAAGATGGAAGATGGAAGGGATAAATTAAATAGATAAATTATTTTCGGAATTAAAAAAAAAAATCACAAACGGATATATATCCGTTGTAATCTCCAGCCCATCACGCGTTGCCACCTGTCCCTGACGGCTTTCTGACCCGACGTCAAATAGTGAACTGACGCCCCCACGCGTCAGATTCTGACGCCGCGTTGGAGGCGTCAGGGGCGTCAGATTTGGCCACCTCGTCTGACGCGATGGGTTTTGACGCTGCATTGGAAAGAGTCTAAGTTGAGACCGTCGAGACCCGACGCTTTATTTTTTCCACACCCATTAATTGCATCTAGGACCTCTTGCTCATTGAATTTAGTCTGTAAACTTGCTGCCTCTGTTTGATCTAATTTCATGCCATCCCAACTGTTAAGTTTGAAGTTGTTCTTTTAACATTTGGTGAATAAGGATTTAAAGTGGGAGTGAGCCTTGGCTTTTATAACAGAAGGATTTGTAGACCATAGGTAGTTGATGTTTACGAAGTGTATGTTATTTTTATGGTGTCTCCTTCAAATATAGGAATGAAAAAATTTGTTATTTTCCTAATACCCATTTGTATCTCGATTTTTGTTTGAGCATTTCCGTTTGGATTTTTTCTTTATGTAACAAGGCTTCACGATCTAGTAACCAATTTTGTAATTGTTTCTCATTCAAATTGGCCGTCTCTGCTGCAATTTCCGAGCCTTTTACTTTATGTGCGAGTTCCTCAATTTCTGTTTTCAAATTACCTTGTGTGGTATTTTCGTAACTCTTGCTTGACATTTTTGATTTTATCTCGAAAAATACAATCCGGCTTCCAACTGTCTACCTTAATTTCTCACGCTTTTTCGATAATGTCAGGAGCATCTTTAATTATGTTTTAAATGCTAAATACAAACATCCAACACAATTTTTTTTATACAAATATATATTTAATTAATGTCAACAGACATCTTGATACTATCAGACCAATGGTCCTTTAGTAAAATGGTGTGCACATTTAACACGATTATTACCACTTATTCCTACACTTTTATGAACTTTATTTTAAGAAATTGATAACTGCATGACTTGAACCTTTTTAAACTAGTAGCACCGTATGTTACCTTTTGTTCTTTTGTATTAAGTTTTAACTTGACCCTTTTAATGGTTAATGCTTATAATGGGAGTATTAAATGAACATAATAAAGCCATAGCAATCTTCCTAATGTTTTTATCTTTATTGATCCTTTGCGATTCGATAAATGGGTTCGTTAAAATCAAATTGAAGAAAATGAAGTCGAATGTTGTGTCGCACCAGGAGATAAGTACTCATTTGTTGAGTGATCTTCGTGAAAATGATCCAAATGGGTCTAATATCGTACAGTTAAAGAACTACAAAGACACTCAATACTATGGAGAGATCGGTATTGGTACCCCTCCTCAAACATTCACTGTAGTCTTTGATACTGGTAGCTCTAATCTTTGGGTGCCATCGACAAAGTGTTTGTTATCAGTGAGTTTGATTTATTCGTTTATGTAATTTTATGGATTTGTAACGTTTATAAACTTGATTGGATTGTTGTATGTAGATATCTTGCTACGTTCATTCAAAATACAGTTCAAGAAGGTCCACTACATACAAGAGAAATGGTTAGTCAACTACAATAGTACTTTTGGCACAATTTCATATATGTATTAAAGAAAACCCTAATATATGAACAAATGTATGAAAATATTTATCACAAAATTATCTAGAGGTGTACGTACTAAGCAATGATACCTCACAATTTGGTGTTATATTCAAATTTGACTAGCTTGTGGTACATTGCACATCTTGGAGTGTTGAGTAAAGGGTTGAAAATGGTTACACAATAGAATAATCATAAAAATTTAATTATGATACATACATGTGAGGAAAAATACTTGCTCTTTTTGGTAATTTGAAAAGCAGGGATCTTATCTCTTTTTCCATTTTCATTTTCTGTAAAAAAAAGTATAAGAAATTGTTTATTATGCATTGAACTAGATGTTTAATAATTTCAGGTAATGATATACACAAGAATTTCAATTTATTTACTTACCAACAAGCCAATCATTGTGGTCAATGAGTCATGATCCTTTGTATAAGTCAATGAGTCATGGTCAATCAAGTTTTAACTGTACTTAAATATTAAACATTCTGAAATATATACATATATATTTCATTTTGAAGCCTAACAAATCAACAAAAATAAGTTAGAACGTGTTTCTTATAAATCAAACATGAGTGTGAATTATATAATGAAAAACATTACATATTTCAAAAGGAATGTTGCTAGGTATGTACTTTTATTTTCTTCTTTTAATAGTTTTATTAGCACTTCAAAATTGTTTATATTTAAATATTTGAAGGTTAACTCCCTCATTTTACATTTGTTATTACATACAAGATCTCTATAATTAGATGCGTATATACTTTTCTCATAATTATATATTTATATATAAATTTGTATTCTTTTTTTTTTTTTTTTTTCGTGTCAACAACGGAACAACATGTAAAAGAAACCCATTTCAGCTGGTTGCATTTTATTTTAATACTCATTATATTATATTTATGTCACATGTGTGATCTTGATTATTTTAAATTGTAATGTATAGGAAAATTTGCGTCAATTGAGTATGGTAGTGGATCAATATATGGATATTTTAGCAATGACAGTGTTAACATTGGTGATTTGGTTATTAGCGACCAGGTGAATAATTTTGTGATATATGTATATGATACGGAATATATGATATACGATCCTTTAAGTTATGATTTTTTATTATAATGGAAGAAATCTGATATTTATGGATCAGGAGTTTATTGAGGCTACATATGAGCCTGGTGTGACATTTATGAATGGAAAGTTTGATGGTATACTTGGACTTGGTTTCAAGGAGATTTCTGTTGGGAATGCTACCCCAATATGGTACACATATATATCTTCATCTTTTTTCATAGTATCACTATTACTATGACATTTTACTTTTTTACTTTTTTGACAAAATTTCATGACTATCTATGTGATTTATGACCGATTTCATGTGGAATCTCTAAGCATTTTTTTACGTGCAGGGTCTACGTACTTTACACTCGTTTTGTAAGGAGTCCTTGTGATTTACGGATACAACTTAACAAGTGTAAAGTACAGGGACTCCGAACGTCACTCACAAGGATGTTAGGATTAAAAAGCATAAAACGATAATGTAAACATAAAGTACACATGGATTTAACGTGGTTATATCACAACTCCAAACACAAAGAAGAGTTTATTATACCGACGCAAATATTCTACTATAAATTCATACACATAATTACACGTTACATAGGGTTATATGTATAGTGCTAAACGAGTTAGAATCACAACGCAACAAGGACTCCTAATCGTGTTCAAATTCTGCCCACAAGGACTTTCTCGCGATCACGAGAAACTCATCCCGGTCGCGAGCCTTCCTCAGTCAGAGAATCCAATTTGCTTCGATCACATAACTCACATTTGTTCCTTGTTTAAACCGACTTCGAACTTCAATAATCTCCCACTCGAAAAGGAGACTTTAAACAACCACATACCGATCTTCAACCGAAAATCCATCTCAACTGTTAATTATGTTTATACAACCCACAACAACCCATATTAGCTGATTAATAACTCCTTTTGATACCGCTGGATGGGACACCCGAATCACACCGCACTTCCATCGCTATGCTACAATGGAAGGAAGTCTTTCCAAAACAAAAACACCGTTGAGCGATAATCCAATCTCTTAGTTACTAGCTTGAGCCATCTCGGTCGACCATCTTCTTAAACTAGATGATATCTTTTACACTTAAAGACCCTTTGAAGTATTTGAAACTTCAATTACATATGTATCAGGTAGCTACAAATCCTCACTCATCCCTCTAGATACATCCAACCCTGTCACTAACATGTCAACGATCACCCGTACATATTACCCCATATATCTATGATTTTCTTCCCATCAACCAGAAACCCCAAACAGGCGCCTTCGTAGATTCTTCATCAAGATACCAGTGAGAACGGAGTCACCACCTCGAAATCAACCACATTTTCTGAATTTTCGCTTTGGTACACTAACCTCCTTATACCTATGAATTTCACAATTCTCATTTCTCACCCAAGCATACGCTCCCACTGTACGAGTAAGAATTAAAACGCGGCTTTTCGAGAAGGAACTTTGGTTCGTAGCACAAGTCAGTCGCAAATTACTTTGTCATTGAAGAGTAAAACTAGTATTTGAAGCCCCTGTGTTATCTGGAATAATTGCACTAATCTTGAGAACATTGTAAAACAACGTAGCATAAACATCTCCACAACTCCACTTGTCGTCTAACTCTCACTAGCTCGTTAACTTCTGGGGGTTACCAAACTCACATCGAATTCCTTACACCCTCAACAATCTTAGAAAGCTCAAGTTCTGGGACTTACACGATGTGTCTCATTCATTACAATACCGCCCAAATCAGAGTTAAACCACCCTACAGAGCTTCCGTAACAAAACTATAGCATGTATCGCCTGAAGTTTTCGAGACAAAATCGTCTTGTCACTCCCGTCATCAAACTCGAAAAGTTCTCCCAAGTCTGCATACAAATAGAAAATTGATATCTAAAAATCCAACGTTCTGATCATTGCCAAATTTTTACCTCACGTAGATTTATATGTGTAGCACCTCCAGTCCAAATTCCAGGTCGATCCAACGGTAACGAACTGGCAATGGTTTTACTCTTACATCTACATAATCAAATTCTAAAGAATTTTCCTGAGTACCAGCAACTTCGTAAAAATCATATCTCATAATTTAATGTTCCGATCACAACCAAATTTTGACCGTATTTATATTTATATGTCTAAAAGTGACTGTATAATTATAAAGTAGATCTAACAGTTAACGGACCCGTTATAAATTTCCTACCATAGCTACGCCAAAACCTCCGAACTTAGAAAATCTCTCTCACAACAAAACCTATCGATTCGACCACCGACTCCGTTACCGCGGCGAACCACCACAATAGCCTATTTTAAATCGTATACCAATTTTAATAGACTATCTCATTAGTACATAGACATACCCGTGAGTTCGCCATCTCCTAACTAAGCCCTTTGATCTGAATACATGTTGCCCAAACCCTTCGTTCATTCACCATGCTTTCAATCCACCATCGTGCCCGATCTTCAAACTTTGAAGACTTGTTTTGATTTGTAGAACCTAACAAGACAAGTGATATTTACCAATCACTACCTCACAAACGCCAAACGAATAAATAAAGCATAAAAAGATAATGTAAACGTAAATGTCACAGGAGTTTAACGTTGTTATTTTCTAACTCCAAACAAGGAGAAAGGTTTACTACACGGGCGCAAACCAGAGATATTTTACTATAAATTTCTTGCACATAACTACAGGTTACATAGGCTTATATTTATAGTGCTAAATGAGTTAAAATCACAATGCATTAAGGACTCCTAATCGCGTTCAAATTCTGCTCGCCAGGTACTTTCTCGCGATCCTGAGAAACTCATCCCAGTCGCGAGCCTTACTTGGTCAGAGAATCCAATTTTCTTCGATCACATAACTCGCGATAGTTCCTTATTTAAACCAACTTTGCACTCCAATAAGGGATCCCTCACAAAACGAGTGTAAAGTATTGAGGCCTTGCATGTCAAAATAAAAGTTTGGGTACCCGCATGAAATCTAGGTGATGTGCGTAGTGGTGTATACGAAATAGTTATATTTTTACTACAAAATACTATTAAATATGATACAATTTTACACAAGTTATTTATTTATTTATAGAGTGGATATACCTAAACCTTGCTACAACACTTATAGGCAGTGTACCTAATCGTACAGTAGTGTAGTTTTTAGTAAGTCCGGTTCGTTCCACATGGAGCTAGCCAAGTTTAACGCTATATTTTTAAAACTATATTTGTATAAATATAAATATAAGTAGTATTATTATTATAAAAGGGGGGTTTTTACCGTTTAATGACCGGTTTGTCGATTTTAAAACTTAAGTCGCAGTTAAAACCTAATGTAAAATATTAAAAATAAATATAACATAATTTTAAGCGTAAAGTAAATAACGATAATGAAATTGCGATAAATAAAATGACGATAAATAAAATTGCGATAATTAAAAAGTACGATAATTAAAATGACAATAAATTAAAGTGCGATAATTAAAAGTGCAATTAAATATGAAATAAAGGAATTATGCTTATTTAAACTTCCGTAATCATGATGTTTGACGTGTTGATTTTAGTTTATTACCATGGGTTAATTGTCCTTTGTCCTTGTGTCACACCCCCAAAATAGGGCCTAGGGTATTTGTGACTAATTATATCAAATCACAGTTGTATATACGAGAACGACTCTATATGAGACGTTTTGAATAAAACATTTATTAATAAAACAGCGGAAGCATTAAAAGTTTTACATCAAATTTAAACTGAAATAATAATAATAGTCTTAATGCAAAGTAAATGTAATGAAATGAAGACTCCATGTAGCAGCATTCAATTCATCAGGTAGCAATCATGGCAATCATCTTATTCGTCACCTGAGACAAAACATGCTTAAAGTGTCAACCAAAAAGGTTGGTGAGTTCATTAGTTTATCAAAATCAATCATTTCCGTTATAATAATAGGCCACAAGATTTCAGTTTCATTAATATCCGTACACTAGCAAGTGTATAAAAGCATTCTATAAGTTGTAGGCACCAGGTAACAAGCCTTAACGTTCATGTTTTACCCTCTGAAAGTACACCGAATCAGGTGTGTTATATAAACCTCGAAGTACTAAAGCATCCCATAGTCAGGATAGGGTTGTCAGGCCCAATAGATCTATCTTTAGGATTCGCGCCTACCGTACATAGACAGGTAGTTTAATGTTACCAAGCTAAGGGTATATTTCTGGTTTAAACCCACATAGAATTAGTTTTAGTACTTGTGCCTATTTCGTAAAACATTTATAAAACAACGCATGTATTCTCAACCCAAAAATATATATAAAAAGGGAGTAATGAAACTCACATTAAATAGCAGTTGAAGTATTCCACGCAAGAAAGGAAAGTAAAGCAAGTAAGTGACTGAGATATCAATTAGAAGTAGTTCTTAAGAGAGAAATGAGAGATTAAGGTGTAAGTTTGAAATGAGAAATGTATGTGGTATTTATAGTTGAAAATGTTAGGTAAAAAAAAATTAAAATAAAATAAGTAAATCTTAAAAGTTAAAATAAGAAAAAGTAGTTTGTATTTTTATTAAAAGTAAAATCTTAAAAGTTAAAATGAGAAAAAGTAGTTTGTATTTTTATTAAAAGTAAAATCTTAAAAGTTAAAATAAGAAAAAGTATTTTGTATTTTTATTAAAAGTAAATCTTAAAAGTTAAAATAAGAAAAAGTAGTTTGTATTTTTATTAAAAGTAAAATCTTAAAAGTTAAAATAAGAAAAAGTAGTTTGTATTTTTATTAAAAGTAAAATCTTAAAAGTTAAAATAAGAAAAAGTAGTTTGTATTTTTATTAAAAGTAAATCTTAAAAGTTAAAATAAGAAAAAGTAGTTTGTATTTTTATTAAAAGTAAATCTTAAAAGTTAAAATAAGAAAAAGTAGTTTGTATTTTTATTAAAAGTAAATCTTAAAAGAAAAGTAGTTTGTATTTTTATTAAAAGTAAATCTTAAAAGAAAAAGTAGTTTGTATTTTTGTATTTATTTATTAAAAGTAGATATAGTTTTTATTTTTATTTTGTATAAAATTCTAAAAAAAAATTGTTTAATATATCTCTAAACATTTTATTTCTATATTTGTTTAATTATTAAATACGAATTTTATATAAAAATTATTATTATATTTAGTTTTTATAAAAATTAAAATTTATGATTATTAATTTATAGTTTTTATTAGTTTTATAAATGTTATAATATTATTTATTATTTAGTTAATTATATATTCTATTAACTAAATAACAAAAGTAATATAAATATTATATATATATTCATTGATGTAATTATGTTATATTATATATCATAATCTTATTTATAATATTTATAATTATATTATTTATTTTAAGCGTACGTTTATTCGGTCAACGTTAAATTTATTCGTATATAACAACTCTAGGTATTTTAGTAAAATCGGAAGTCGAAAAGTGAGGGTTGTTATAGTACCTACCCGTTAAAAGAAATTAGGGTAGAAAAAAACAGAGAGTAGTTCATGAAAATTATAGTCGTGAAGTTTGATAGAGATCATCATTGTTTACAACAAGAATATTGTAATGATGAATATAAGTTGAAAAAATAAAGTTTTATCACTACTGAATAATATGGATAAAACGATTTGATTATAGGAAGCGTATAAACGAAGCTATTGTAAAAGAGTGAATGAGAAATTAAATGTTCGCCTTAACTTTTGACGTAGTCACGATTGATTTCCGGAATTTAAGGGATTAAAGGAAATCTTCGTAATCCATAAGATTTGATTCTCCGGTAATTAAGGAATTTGAAATTTTCTTTGATTAAATGAGGTGAATTGCTTCAATTGCTGTGTTTGGAATTTTGCTATAAATTAGCTTCTTCCGTTTCATTATCTTCACCACTTCTATACTGTCTTCCTCAATTCATACTTCCAAAGATTGTGAGAATGCTCCATCCAGTTCTTATCCTGGATATTTTTCTGACTATCATTTCAGTCATTCTTCTTTTTCATTTACCACCAGAGGAATTTGTTTTCTTCTACTATTACCTTGGGGTTATAGTGTTTTTAATTCTCCCATGTCTTTACGTTGCAATACGTATTGATATACACGATTTATAATTTCGGTATCGTTATCGGGCTACATATTTTCCCTTATATGTCGGAGCTCTTTGCCTTTTTATTCTCCTCTCGACTCTAAGTAAAGCGAGTAATGGTCCAGAATTTGTAGGTATGAAGTTTCGAATGGACCTACTGTTCTAAGCGTAATATCACAATTTGATTTGGTAAATTACCAGAATTACTGAGGATAGAACTATCAAAAATATATTTTCTTGATATGTTCAGAGATTAAGTAGAATGTAAGAGTCGTGTAACATGGCAAATGATGATTATAAAGTCTATGAATCATCATCTTCCATTAAAAATTTAGCATGACTTACTGTAATATAATCACGTTGGCCTGACGTCATTATATTATACTAACTCATGCTTCAATTCTCAACACTACTTCAAATCATTCAAAATTTGAATTTAAATTTTACGGAATATAGAAACTTAAACAGTTTTCCTTTATGATGTAATAAAGATATTGCAAAGAGATAATTAATTGCGGACAAGAATCGTTATGAAGATATCTTTAGAAATATCGAGGATATTTATAACGAAAGATACGATGATATTTTAGAATTTCTAAAATCGATGGAAAATGAAGAAATTCTTCTGTAAGGATTTAGAATGCGTAAAAAGATCTTCTGTGATTTCCTTCAGAAATCGAATCATCTAGATTCTTTGGTTATAGGTTTAGTCCTTGGGATTTGTCCTTGGTCTCCTTCATGTTTTGCTCAATCCATCTTTCAATACCAGATTTTCTTTTGAGCTTTTCCAACACACAATTCTTTATTATCAAGCTTCTGATCATTAAGGCCATCTACAGCTTTTGCTGCTTCATCAGCATTCTCAAGGTTAACTGATCTGAATCATTGATTATCAATCCGATATGTTTTCAAGGATTTTGAAGAATGTACAATGTAATATATTAATGTGAATGTTAGATATTTCTTGGGTATTACCTACCCGTTAAAATATTTTCACAATCAACAGTTTGTACAAAAGAATTTTTAAATACAATCTTTATGAAAATATACATACATATATATTTTCTTCAGATGTAATTATGGATTTAATAAGTTAATATAATATTAAACTCATTTGATTTATGGTTGAAACGAGAATAAATAATCTCCAAAACTTTAGAGATTACATAATCGTCGCGGAATATTTCTTTAATGAAGTTATGAATCAATACTTCATCGTTCATTGTTATTAATATACCTCAGTATATGATGTTGATGCTCGTGGATTTCTTGTGAAATTCATAAGGCACAAATGATGTTTTCGAGAAATTTTCGAGTACATCGAAAATAGGAGTGTAAAATCACACATGCATTTGAATAATATACTTAGTTTATTATGAAATGGAGTTTATTGTACTGAAGCAGTGATTAATGATTGTTAAGTCATTAACTAAGGATGTACATCATAGCGTATTAGTGATATGAATTAACCAAGTAGTACATACTAGTTAAGATTCACACGTAATAGTTTAGTACGAAAAGATTTATTATTGTTCCAAACCATATATATATAAAGTATACATATATAATTCTTCAGGAAGAATGAGTCAATACATCTTAACTCATTATTACTAATATTCCTTAGTATCTATGGGCGTATGATGTCGATGTTTGAGGTACCGATTATGATGTTGAGACGTGGGATGCTGATGTTGTTGTTGGTGAAGCTGATGCTGTTGGTGGTGATGCTGATAGTACTGGTGGTGCTGGTGCTGCTGTTGGTGCTGCTTGTGGTACTTGGTTAGTAAATGTGAGCCTAGCTACCAAATCGAGCACTATTTCCTCCAGGGTTTCTACTTTACGCTCGAGTCTATGGATTTGTTCTACCCATTCCTCTGTAAGGTTTGTCAATTCTTGATATTTAGTTCAAAGTCTTCTAACTTTTTCTAATAACCCTTTCTGGTTAGAATTCGGGAGTAGAGGACGAATATTGTCGTTGGTTACATCGAGTCGACCTTCGAGGCGGAAAATCCTTGCGAAAAGAGTGAAAACGGTATTGCGAACAGGTTCGCCGGTAAGTGGATCGAGTACTCCGACGTTTGGTGGTAAGTTTGGCTCGTGATAAGGAGTACCTTCTTCATTTCTCCATAGAGTGAGTATTTCGCGTACCCATATATATATATATATATATATATATATATATATATATATATATATATATATATATATATATATATATATATATATATATATATATATATATATATAATTGATCGGTGGGTGTGCTCCTGTCACGCTATCTTTGGAGCTAGAAGAACTTGAGGAATCAGGTGAGAAATCCATATTATGTGTTTGGAATAGGGTTTGATATGAAATGGGTGTTGAATATTGAATGATATATTCATCTCCTTGAATACGTATATATAGCAGAAAGATTTCCGTAATTTACGGAGGAAATTTAGGAAAAGTGTTAGACAAGGTCTATTGGGAATAGATATGCTAAGATATGATTTGTCTATACTCCAATAATGGCAGTATGACGTGTCGAGATTATAAAATGATAAGTATGTAATATAATAATCTTTCGATTAAAGACTTTCAATTCGTATACTGTGATAACCCAATGACATTTCCTGGTTCGCAAACCGATGCATAAAGGCATAAGGCATATAGGTACGTGATATAACAGGGAGTTATATACGTTTGAGTATGAATTATAGGAGTTTCAAAAATCTTGGATAATATTTCATGTAATACATATGTAATACACAAAACCAGGATAGATGACTAAGTGAGTTGTTCTTAATAAGTTCACCACTTATTAAGTGCGTAAGTGACTAAGTGTTGTATGATCACTATAGTCAGGTTTGATATTGTGCACCATACCCAAACATCTATGCCACCGCCGAGTCACTTGAATGATCAATTGTTACCGGTTGGCCCAGGAATTCTCGACCAAAATCTAAGTTTGGCATTCGAAATCCACAAGCGTCCCATAGTGGTACCAAGGATCACCCTAGGCCTTAAGTAGCGTTGACGTTCGAGTAATTTCACATTATCGTGTATGTTATAATCTTAAGATTTAAGTATAGTTTCTAAGGTATAGTGTAACATTTATCAATTAAAGGCAACAATTAAAGGCACTATGGTCAAGGAAAGTTGTAGTCCTACATTGCTAAGGTACCTAATTGTATAAGGCACACATAAAATGCAATCCTGGTTCTCTACAACAACCTGCTCTGATACCAATCTGTCACACCCCCAAAATAGGGCCTAGGGTATTTGTGACTAATTATATCAAATCACAGTTGTATATACGAGAACGACTCTATATGAGACGTTTTGAATAAAACATTTATTAATAAAACAGCGGAAGCATTAAAAGTTTTACATCAAATTTAAACTGAAATAATAATAATAGTCTTAATGCAAAGTAAATGTAATGAAATGAAGACTCCATGTAGCAGCATTCAATTCATCAGGTAGCAATCATGGCAATCATCTTATTCGTCACCTGAGACAAAACATGCTTAAAGTGTCAACCAAAAAGGTTGGTGAGTTCATTAGTTTATCAAAATCAATCATTTCCGTTATAATAATAGGCCACAAGATTTCAGTTTCATTAATATCCGTACACTAGCAAGTGTATAAAAGCATTCTATAAGTTGTAGGCACCCGGTAACAAGCCTTAACGTTCATGTTTTACCCTCTGAAAGTACACCGAATCAGGTGTGTTATATAAACCTCGAAGTACTAAAGCATCCCATAGTCAGGATAGGGTTGTCAGGCCCAATAGATCTATCTTTAGGATTCGCGCCTACCGTACATAGACAGGTAGTTTAATGTTACCAAGCTAAGGGTATATTTCTGGTTTAAACCCACATAGAATTAGTTTTAGTACTTGTGCCTATTTCGTAAAACATTTATAAAACAACGCATGTATTCTCAGCCCAAAAATATATATAAAAAGGAAGTAATGAAACTCACCTTAAATAGCAGCTGAAGTATTCCACGCAAGAAAGGAAAGTAAAGCAAGTAAGTGACTGAGATATCAACTAGAAGTAGTTCTTAAGAGAGAAATGAGAGATTAAGGTGTAAGTTTGAAATGAGAAATGTATGTGGTATTTATAGTTGAAAATGTTAGGTAAAAAAAAATTAAAATAAAATAAGTAAATCTTAAAAGTTAAAATAAGAAAAAGTAGTTTGTATTTTTATTAAAAGTAAAATCTTAAAAGTTAAAATAAGAAAAAGTAGTTTGTATTTTTATTAAAAGTAAAATCTTAAAAGTTAAAATAAGAAAAAGTATTTTGTATTTTTATTAAAAGTAAATCTTAAAAGTTAAAATAAGAAAAAGTAGTTTGTATTTTTATTAAAAGTAAAATCTTAAAAGTTAAAATAAGAAAAAGTAGTTTGTATTTTTATTAAAAGTAAAATCTTAAAAGTTAAAATAAGAAAAAGTAGTTTGTATTTTTATTAAAAGTAAATCTTAAAAGTTAAAATAAGAAAAAGTAGTTTGTATTTTTATTAAAAGTAAATCTTAAAAGTTAAAATAAGAAAAAGTAGTTTGTATTTTTATTAAAAGTAAATCTTAAAAGAAAAGTAGTTTGTATTTTTATTAAAAGTAAATCTTAAAAGAAAAAGTAGTTTGTATTTTTGTATTTATTTATTAAAAGTAGATATAGTTTTTATTTTTATTTTGTATAAAATTCTAAAAAAAAAATTGTTTAAAATATCTCTAAACATTTTATTTCTATATTTGTTTAATTATTAAATACGAATTTTATATAAAAATTATTATTATATTTAGTTTTTATAAAAATTAAAATTTATGATTATAAATTTATAGTTTTTATTAGTTTTATAAATGTTATAATATTATTTATTATTTAGTTAATTATATATTCTATTAACTAAATAACAAAAGTAATATAAATATTATATATATATTCATTGATGTAATTATATTATATTATATATCATAATCTTATTTATAATATTTATAATTATATTATTTATTTTAAGCGTACGTTTATTCGGTCAACGTTAAATTTATTCGTATATAACAACTCTAGGTATTTTAGTAAAATCGGAAGTCAAAAAGTGAGGGTTGTTATACCTGGATTATTCAATATGTCCGTCTGGTTTTTGTCCATAACAGTCCATCAGTCATAAATATAAAGTGCGAGTGTCCTCGCCAAATTATCCTTATATCCGAAGTCAAATATTCCAACTAATTGGGGACTTAAACTATAATTACACCAATTTTCCTTGTATATAATTCACCCCTGTTTTAATAAGTCCATTGACTATTAATCCATTCCCGTGTCTGGTTAAATGAACGATTATTAGTACTTATAAATATCCCGGTCATCGTGTCCGATCGAGTGTATATGGTTATTTATAGGTACGTGCAATTGTAAATCTTTATATTAAATTAACAAACTATCATTTAATTAAACAAATATAAAGCCCATTAATATCCCATAGTCTAATTTTCACAAGTGTCGTTCTTTTGTCCAAACCCCAATTATGGTACAAAGCCCAATTACCCAATTTTAATATTTAGTCCAACATCATGATTACTTCGGCATTAAATAAGCATAATAATAACTTAGCTACGAGACATTAATTTAAAAAGGTTGAACATAACTTACAATGATTAATAATAGCGTAGCGTTACACAGACAGAATTTCGACTTACACACTTACAACATTCGCTAACATACCCTTATTATTATTAAAAGTAAAATTAAAATTAAAATTAAAATTATAATTATAATATATATATATATATATATATATATATATATATATATATATATATATATATATATATATATTACGTTGAGAGATAGAGAAGAGAAAAGGATGTCTTTCATTCGACTGAAACTGCGCCTTTTATAGGAATGTGGCTAGAAAAAGTAGGCCATGCGATCGCATGGGAATTAGGCCTCCAGGCCATGCGATCGCATGGAGCAGGAATCCAGCTCACATACTTTGTTTTCTTGTTTGCCGACGGTTTTAATATATAATATAATATATATATAATTTTTAAGAATTAATTATATATTATATTATATTCATGTGCATAGTTGACTTGTAATTTTTAGTCCGTTGCGTCGCGCGTTGAGAGTTGACTCTGGTCCAGGTTCCGGATTTTCGAACGTCCTTTCGTACTATTTAATATCTTGTACTTTGCATTTTACGGCTCGTACTCTTGTAATTTTTAGACGTTTCTTATCAATAATTTGAACCACTTTGATTGTACTTTGTACTTTTGAGCTTTTTGGTCGTTTGCGTCTTCAATTCGTCGAATCTGTCTTTTGTCTTCACCTTTTATTATTTAAACGAATATCACTTGTAAATAGAACAATTGCAACTAAAAGCTTGTCTTTCTTAAGGGATAATGCTATGAAATATATGTTCCTTTTTGGCATTATCAAATATTCCCACACTTGAGCGTTGCTTGTCCTCAAGCAATATAGTCTTGAAATAAAAATACTAGAATTCACTTCTTTATTCTTCACACTTTGTACATCAGTGATTTTGATTTGGCGGTATAAACAATGATAGTAACGATGTGGTTTACAGTCCCACATGACTATGAAAATTTAGATCCTTTAGGAAATTGGATCTTTATGAAAACATTTGATCTTTTTGAAAATTCAATCTAGCTTTTACCCTAGATAAGTTTTCCGGAATAACCTTCACCGGTGTTTGCAAATTGTTTTTGTGGGTTTTGTGGGTTTTGTGGGTTTCAGATTTGAAAATTTTAGCTCAAAACTTGCGGTTTTGTGTCTCCCACTTGCTAACCTTGTATTGGGAAAGCAACACATCCAGTATACTTGCTCCGTATATTACCTTTCGGTAAACTACCGTCCGGTTGTAAAGGAAAGCATTGAACAAGCACTTGTTAAGGTAATGTCCTGTGACATGCTTTTAATTATGGTCTATAACGTGTCGGATGCAATTACTATCCTTGGTAGGAGCAATAGTAACGATCACCCTATAGTTTTTCGGTCTGGCACAAGGTCCTGTCTTTGACCATGCTATGCAACCACCGTTCTTACGGTTGACACCCGATTTGGTTCAGGTGACCTAATGAATTCCAGGTGAATTCCTAGGATTTTACGTTCAATGGTAATGAACGCATTGAAAATGGGTTTTCAGAAAACAAATCGGTTTGTAATTTTGATCAAAATATTTTCTCGTTCAAGCTCGAGTTTAGATATCATCGAATTCCATGAGTTTGTAAATCTCAATCTTTAAGGTCAATCTCAAGGATTGAGTAATATTAGTCTTAAAAGCTGATTTTTGATCTTTAAGGAGATTATCCTTTCTGGGGATCTGATTCATTAGTCTTATAAGCTAATTTTCACGGTGCCCCCCATTGTACGAGACAGATCCTCTCATGGTTAGGATAAGTCTGACCACTTGGCGACCCTGTTTGATGTTGAGGTCCGTGGATTTCCAGCTGATTTTAGAGAAAACTTTTCAAGGTTTTTCGTAGACTCTACAACTGGTCTGGACGACAACTTCCTGACCTAAATCAAGAAGCGCGTTTCTTTTTATTTCGGAAGACTTTACTTCCTTTTAAATTTCATTTATATTACAATAAACTGGGTAAAACTGATTAAAATTGTCCAAAACAAAAGTATCTTCAATTATTTGTACAAAAATATGTGACATATGTTCTAAATAACTTGGTAAATTTTTCCCACACTTGGCTTTGATTTTCCTTTCTTTGCCTTTTTATTGTCCTCTATTCCATTTTAAATGAATTCTAACATTTTGGGTTGTTTCTCAATTTATGTCCTTTCCGAGGTAACAATAATTTCGGTATTAACACCTAGTTTTATCGTTCATAAATTTGTATAAACATGATTTTGAGTTCATTTAATTGAAAATTTTGAAAATTTTTACTAGAATTGGTAGTCAGTATATAAGACTAGGGATGTTCTTTATTATCAGAGAGCACTAGATTCTAATACAACTACTGTGTTACTAGTATTTTTTTAATGGTAACCAAGTGTTTAAGTTAAAAATTTTAAAAATCCGAAAGAATTTAACCCCTTCCCACACTTAAGATCTTGCAATGCCCTCATTTGCAAGAAATCAGTAACAATTTAAATTATTGAGGGTGATTAGCGTAGAAAACTGATTAAATTTTATCAAAGTTTCCAAACATATTGGCGTTTGTTTGTTGAATGATAAATGGTGCACATCATTTGTTCATTCCGTCTTGTTGTTACATCACATTTGTTTTTCGTTTTGTCATCAAAATTAGTAGCTTTTGCTGAACTTAATGCCAGTCTTTGAAAATGTGTTGTTTTACCCTGTTGTGTACATAAGATAAACTACAAACATACATATTATTATTATTATTATTATTATTATTATTATTATTATTATTATTATTATTATTATTATTATTATTCTTTTATAAAATCTTTATTTATTAAAACAATTTAAATGAATAATTTTTTAAAATTTTGTTTCCTTTTACTTTAGGTAGTTTCGGTATGTTTACCTAGTCCGTCTCTCGACAAAATTTAAATTTTGTCGTTTTTAAAGCGATTGTTTTAAAAGCAAAGGTTTTTGATTTTTTTTAAATGTTTTTGGCATACCTTAAATCAAATAAGATTAAAAATAATGATAATAAAATTTCTCGTCCCGCCCTCGGGTAAAGCAATTTCGGTTCAACGACCTAGTCTTCAACTCACGACGAATTTTAAATATCAAATTTTTAACTTAATGAAATAAAGTAAATTTTTGTTTTTAAATTCACACAAAACTTAAATTTAAAATGCATAAAATTAAAAATTCATATAAATATAATTAATATTTTTATACATTAATTTTACAAACTTATATTAAAAATATTAATTTTTAAAATATTTAAAAACTTAAATATATTGATTTTAAAAATTTACATTAATAATTTAATATTTATATATTAATTTTAAAAACAAGGTAAAAATTAAAATTAAAAATCTTTTTGGTCTTTTATCCCACTTTAATCAATCAAATATTATCAAAAATATACGCCCCTCTTTTCGGTAAAGTAATTTCGGTTCCATTACCTAGTTTTACTCCTGACGAATTTCTGAAATATTTTGGATTGATTGATTAAAGATATTTATACCTTAAGAATAAACGGTAAATTTCGCAGTGATGTAATAAATTTTTGTATGATATCAATAATTTCGGTTACGCATACCTAATTTTATTGAATACCAATTTAATACTTTTTAGCGAATGATTCAGCGTTTATTATCAAAAGGGTAAAAGTAATAAATAAAAAATAAAAACTGTACATACTTACCTGTGAGAAAGAATTCTCAGAGACATGCTTTAGCCGACTCATAGGAGAGTCGTGTGATTTGATTTTCCATAGCTACATAAGCGTAACCTCGATTCTTCAATATCTTTTCTTCTAAACATATGAACGGTCCTTCTCTGCATAGAGTAACAAATTGGGTATTTGAATATGTTTGATTATTTGAACATTTACATTCATGTGACCATTTTCCGCATTTATAACATCTTTCAAGGTGTCGTGCTCTTCTTTTTGTTGCGAATTTTGATTTTCCTTTCCAAAATGTATCTTATGATGATCTTTTCTGAGTTCTTTTCTTACTCCGTCCATTTTGCCTCTTATGAATGATACCAGTTCACTCGGAAGGGTGTCATTATTACGTTTAGTAATCATAGCGTGTAGCATTAGACCATGGTTCAGATCAAAGGAATTCTTCATCTCGTAAAACCTAAAAAAAATAAAAATTCAGAATGGAGGGAGAAGACTAATTCTTTAGGGTCTGCTAGGGAAAGACCATTTGGATTCCATTCTCGGAGACTACACGAAAACAGAATATCTAACTCTAACATAAATATATATTACCCTAAAAATATTCGAACCTTCCCACACTTAGTTAGCTGTGGTGTCGAAATTGTGATTAACTTCATCTTCAACTTCCATCGGACTATCTATGTAATGTTTAACTCTGTGACCATTAACTTTAAATTCAACTCCATTTGAATTTATTAATTCTACTGTTCCATATGGAAAAACTCTTGACTATGAATGGTCCAGACCATCTTGATTTCAATTTTACAGGAAATAGCTTGAATCGTGAATTGAAAAGAAGAACTTTGTCTCCTTCTTTAAATTCTTTTGAACTTCTGATTCTTTTATCATGCCATTTCTTCGTTCTTTCTTTATAGATTAACGAATTTTCGTATGCTTCATGTCTTAATTCTTCTAATTCGTTTAATTGACTTAACCGTAGAAGTCCAGCTTCATGTAAATCAAGATTACATGTCTTCAAAGCCCAAAATGCTTTGTGTTCAATTTCTACTGGAAGGTGACATGCTTTTCCGTAAACGAGTTTAAAAGGTGTGGTTCCAATTGGAGTTTTATAGGCTGTTCTAAAAGCCCAGAGTGCATCCTCCAATTTCATGGACCATTCCTTCGGATTTGATCCCACGGTTTTCTCTAGAATACGTTTTAAAGCTCGGTTGGTATTTTCAACTTGTCCACTTATTTGTGGATGATACGCGGTTGAGATTTTATGAGTTACTCCATATCTTTTGAGAACTTTCTCAAGTTGATTATTACAAAAATGAGTACCCCGATCACTTATTAAAGCTTTCGGTGTTCCAAACCTAGCAAAAAGACCTTTTGAGAAGTTGACTACAACTCGTGCATCGTTAGTTGGGAGAGCTTGTGCTTCCGCCCATTTAGATACATAATCAATGGCAACGAGAATGTAGAGATTATTATGAGATTTTGAAAATGGACCCATAAAGTCAATACCCCAAATGTCAAATACTTCACATACTTGAATGACATTTTGTGACATTTCATCACGTTGACTTATTTTTCCGGCCCTTTGACAAGCATCACAGGATTTGCAAAGAAGGTGTGCGTCTTTGAAAATTGTAGGCCAATAGAATCCAGCATCGTAAACTTTTCTTGCTGTGAGTTGAGGCCCATAATGCCCTCCTGTTGGTCCTGTGTGACAATGGTTTAAGATTTTAATAGCTTCATCCCTGAATACACCTCGGCGTATTATTCCATCGGGACAACTTTTAAACAAATGTGGATCTTCCCAGAAATAGTGTTTTATATCACTAAAGAATTTCTTTCATTTTTGGTACGACAACCCTTTTTCAAGGAATCCACATACTAAGTAGTTTTCATAGTCTGCAATCCATGAAATTTCATTATAATCTATCTTCAATAGATATTCATCAGGAAAGTTATCTTGTACGGCCGATTCATTCAGAACTTCTAATTCAGGATTTTCAAGACGAGAAAGATGATCAGCGGCGAGATTTTCTGCTCCCTTTTTATCTCGGATTTCAATATCGAACTCTTGTAAGAGTAAGATCCAACGGATTAATCGTGGTTTAGCATCTTGTTTCGAAAATAGGTATCTAAGAGCAGAATGGTCGGTATAGACCACCGTTTTAGCTAGAACGAGATATGAACGAAATTTGTCAAAAGCAAAGAGTTCTTTTTCAGTAGTTGTGTAATTTGTTTGTGCTCCTTGTAATGTCTTACTAGCATAATATATAGGTTGAAATCGTTTTTCAATCTTTTGTCCTAAAATGGCTCCCATTGCAAAATCACTTGCATCTCACATGAGTTCAAATGGTAGATTCCAATTTGGAGTTATCATGATCGGCGCATTAGTGAGTTTTTCTTTAAGAATTTTAAAGGATTTGATGCATTCATCTGAAAAGATGAATGGAGCATCCTTTTCTAGGAGTTTATTCATAGGAGTGGCAATTTTAGAAAAATCTTTTATGAAACGTCGGTAAAAACCGGCATGCCCTAGAAAACTCCTAACTCCTCTAACATTGGTGGGATGTGGAAGTTTAGCAATTACATCTACTTTAGCTCTATCCACTTCAATTCCTTCCTTTGAAATTTTATGACCAAGAACGATGCCTTCTTTAACCATGAAATGGCATTTCTCCCAATTCAGTACTAGATTTGATTGTTCGCATCTAATAAGCATTCGTTCAAGATTGACTAGACATGATTCAAATGTATCACCGAAGACTGAAAAGTCATCCATGAAAACTTCCATGCATTCTTCTATCATGTCGTGAAAAATCGCCATCATGCACCTTTGAAAGGTTGCAGGGGCGTTGCAAAGTCCAAATGGCATGCGTTTGTAAGCAAAAGTACCATAAGGGCACGTGAATGTGGTTTTCTCTTGGTCCTCGGGTGCTATTGGAATTTGAAAATATCCGGAGAAACCATCAAGAAAACAATAGTAACTATTTCCGGCTAATCTTTCCAACATTTGATCAACGAAAGGTAAGGGAAAGTGATCTTTTTTGGTGGCGTCATTTAATTTTCTATAATCAATACAAACACGCCATCCTGTTACAGTCCTAGTAGGAATAAGCTCATTTTTTCATTTGTGATGACAGTCATGCCACCCTTCTTAGGTACGCATTGAACTGGGCTTACCATGGGTTAATTGTCCTTTATCCTGGATTATTCAATATGTCCGTCTGGTTTTTATCCATAACAGTCCATCAGTCATAAATATAAAGTGCGAGTGTCCTCGTCAAATTATCCTTATATCCGAAGTCAAATATTCCAACTAATTGGGGACTTAAACTATAATTACACCAATTTTTCTTGTATATAATTCACCCCTGTTTTAATAAGTCCATTGACTATTAATCCATTCCCGTGTCCGGTTAAATGAACGATTATTAGTACTTATAAATATCCCGCCCATCGTGTCCGATCGAGTGTATATGGTTATTTATAGGTACGTCCAATTGCAAATCTTTATATTAAATTAACAAACTATCATTTAATTAAACAAATATAAAGCCCATTAATAGCCCATAGTCTAATTTCCACAAGTGTCGTTCTTTTGTCCAAACCCCAATTATGGTACAAAGCCCAATTACCCAATTTTAATATTTAGCCCAACATCATGATTACTTCGGCATTAAATAAGCATAATAATAACTTAGCTACGAGACATTAATTTAAAAAGGTTGAACATAACTTACAATGATTAATAATAGCGTAGCGATACACGGACAGAGTTTCGACTTACACACTTACAACATTCGCTAACATACCCTTATTATTATTAAAATTAAAATTAAAATTAAAATTAATATATATATATATATATATATATATATATATATATATATATATATATATATATATATATATATATATATATATATATATATATATAACGTTGAGAGATAGAGAAGAGAAAAAGATGTCTTACATTCGACTGAAACTGCGCCTTTTATAGGAATGTGGCCAGAAAAAGTAGGTCATGCGATCGCATGGGAATTAGGCCTCCAGGCCATGCGATCGCATGGAGCAGGAATCCAGCTCACATACTTTGTTTTCTTGTTTGCCGACGGTTTTAATATATAATATAATATATATATATAATTTTTAAGAATTAATTATATATTATATTATATTCATGTGCATAGTTGACTTGTAATTTTTAGTCCGTTGCGTCGCGCGTTGAGAGTTGACTCTGGTCCCGGTTCCGGATTTTCGAACGTCTTTTCGTACTATTTAATATCTTGTACTTTGCGTTTTGCGGCTCGTACTCTTGTAATTTTTAGACGTTTCTTATCAATAATTTGAACCACTTTGATTGTACTTTGTACTTTTGAGCTTTTTGGTCGTTTGCGCCTTCAATTCGTCGAATCTGTCTTTTGTCTTCACCTTTTATTATTTAAACGAATATCACTTGTAAATAGAACAATTGCAACTAAAAGCTTGTCTTTCTTGAGGGATAATGCTATGAAATATATGTTCGTTTTTAGCATTATCCTTGGGGTAAACCAGTAACTTTTCCTTTGTTTTTTTAAGGCAAGGCCCGAATTGTTTTTGCACACATTTTTTGAGACTGGTTATTATAGCTTCAGTGATATAATCAGGAGACTAGGTACTCAGATAAACATTTTGATAATGCATTGTGCTAAGCTTCATATGTAATTATCTCGTAATAATCAAGTACTTTAATACAGGGACAATATGGTTCAACAAGGTCTAGTTAAGGATCCGTTGTTCTCAATTTGGTTGAACCCTGGTGCTAACCAAGAAGTAGGTGGTGAAATCGTTTTTGGTGGTGTTGACCCTAACCATTACAATGGTGATCATACTTTTGTTCCGATCACTCAAAAAGGTTATTGGCAGGTTTGTTAATCTGCTCTGAAGCACTTATTTTTATCGAGTACTGATAGTTAATTCATGTGTGACCTCTTGATGTTTTACTCTTTCGTAGTTCGTTTTGGAAGATGTACTTATCGATGGCCAATCAAGTGGTAAGTTACTATTCACACCTATATAATAATTTCGGTCTAATTGCATCAAGATACCAGTAGTGTTCATCGGGCGGGCTTTGAGTTTTCTCATTTTATTCAGTTCGGTTGGTTGGGTTTTTGAAAATTTTTGGAAGTAAAACTAAATACCGAATTAAAATCCGAATAATTCAAACTGAAGCCGAAAACCCAAATACAAATTGAATTTGAATTTGGTTCGGTTTTCATTAAAATCGAAAAACCAGAATAATTATATTTTAATCAAAATAATCATAAAAGTTTTTTTTGAACAGCGATTGGGATCCGAGGGGACTAAACCACCCGTTGCTATCATCTCCCGTTTCGACTATGCCGATGCAGCGATAATAACCCCGACCCCATCGCTGCCCGAGAGGAAACCTTGAAACCGATCCAAGGGCACGACCAAGTAAAACCCCCTCCCCTTTACCTCCTCAAACGATATGGGAAATGTGCCATGGGTGGATACTTCATGGCAGGGATGAAATTGTATTTTTAATATGTAGCCAGCGGGGGTCGAACTCCTGACCTCCCCTAAAGAAGGCAGGCCACCAACCGCTGGACCATATCTTGATTTCGAGTTCGACTTTTAGCTTGAAATTGGTTTGTGGTCTATATATTAAAAATTTGATATATTATTAGTTGAATTTAGTTTAACCCAAGTCAAAAGAGTAATACCGAGAATCGAATCAATTTGTTAACTGAACCGAACTGAAGCAAATCGTAAATCGAATTCAAATTCGGTTTGAATATTATTATTATTATTATTTTATTTTATTTTATTTTTTTTTTTTTTTTTTGTGTGTGTTTTCATTCTGTTCGGTTTTCAGATGACACCTTTTGAAACCGAATATTAAACACCCCTACAAAACACTATCTACTTTACCTTTACATACTTTCATTGCTTAATGTGAGATAATTACATTTCATTGCAAGTATGCTACATACAATGGGAAACATGAAGTTTTCTAATGTTGCTTATATGAGGATAATCAAATCAAAAAGCCATACAATTTTTATCAAATTTATTTTATTTGATACACAATTGAAAGATGTGTCTTTACAGGATATTGTCAAAATGGATGTTCTGCTATTGCAGACTCGGGAACTTCTTTGATAACAGGCCCATCGGTATGCTTAAATCGAACTTACATTTATCTTGATTTCGTATTAGCGTAATGATCATTAATCAAGATGAACGCGTTTAGTTACAAAATGTTTACATTCAGGCTGTGATTACTGAGATCAATAAAGCTATCGGAGCTAAGAGCTTTGCGAGTCAGCAACTAAAGTCTAAAGGGGTATAGTATAAACTTGACTAACTTTTTAATAAAATTTGTAACTCGAACGATGAACTGAAAACTAATAAGTTTACAAAACTGATAGGACTCTGATCATTCTGTTGGCGCAATGGGCGACTTTGGTGAACCTTGTGCTAATTTTTCGTCTATGCCTACTATTTCGTTTAAAATTGGTGGCAAAGATTTCGTACTTTCGCCAAAAGAGGTATGTACAAGTTGTGCTAATGTAAGTTTGTTGGAAATTGAAACTTTTTTTCAATGATTGTTTACTTTTTGTTGGATGGTATTTGTAGTATGTTGTTAAATATGGCGAAGATGATAGTGGTAGTAACTGTATTAGTGGCTTCATGCCTTTGGACTTCCCTTCTCCGCAAGGCCCTCTATGGTACGTATGTTCATATGTTCGTAGTATTTTAGGACCACTTAATTAGCCCAACAACAAGTCGAACATATAAGCCCACTTAGGATCACTCTAAAATCAGTTGGTTATAGAGTGAGTAGATCATGACCATATGATATGCATACAGTCATTTATTATTCATATTCCCATATGGGACATGGGTTTGCACCTGACAATCATTCCCCTCAAAACCAAGTCCTTTGGGTCTCCCAACCTTATTGAGTATTGCCACAAACTCGGAACTCAATCCGAATCAAGTTGGGGTACGTCAAGGAGACTTTCACTACAAGACTCCAAAACCGACTCGTCGCTCAATAAGGTCACATACAACTTTAACCGCCGTGTTTTTACCTTTACATGTGCGCTTGGCAAAGACATAAGAAAATAAAGAGTGAAATTTAATAAGTTTTAGTTTACTTTTTGTATTTAATGATTAAAAATAATATTATGTACAATTTTATACTATCTTTGATTCTTTGTAACATTTTGTGTAACTAAAAGCACACACTTTCCTAATTTTAATATTGATAATAAAAATAAATAGTAAAATACATAATGAATTGGAAATGAATGACTAGAATGATCATACTCTCTTTCTGGCTTTGTCAATGTTTATGCCTTAATGGTATTGTGTGAAGTAACATGTGTGGTCATGTTTTAGGATCTTGGGAGACGTTTTTATGGGGAGTTACCACACTGTGTTCGATTATGGAAATCTGCAAGTTGGATTCGCTAAGGCAGCGCAACATAAACCAGACGTATTAGTTAACTAGAATTCGCTGGTTCGATATCTTGTTTTCGTTATTAAGCTCAAAAAGGTCATGTAAATGCGTATTTGTTTGTGGGTATAATCTTGTATGAATCATCATTTTGGTCAATAAAAAGAACTCACTTATGTTTCACCATTATTATGCATGATAATTAAAGAACTCAATTATCATGTTTCACCGTTATTCAGTTGTTGTCGTTATTGTTGAAGGGTATTCTGTTTTACGGATTTTAGTATAATATGACCAAACCCGGGAATGCCTGAATTAACCGAGTTTGGTGTTCATGTAATTGAAGTTTATGATAGGTCAGAGAAAGGGTTCGATTGAAGGTTGTAGGAGTTGTTCCGACTGTTTGGGTTGTTCGACACTCTTATAACGTATGAAATTATATAAAAAAGTGGTAGAAGAAAAAGAAAAAGTTTGTCTGATTTGATTTGCACCGCCACCACCACTAATGAATCCTCCCTACTCGTTGCCTACGCCAATATCACTTTCTTCTTCTCTGTTGATGAGTTCTTTATCTATTTTAAAACTTGACCGATTAATCCTAGTTTGACCGATTAATTGTTAGTTTGTTTGACCTATAATCGTTGTTGACAGATGTTGACCAATTTTTGAATCGATTTAATTCCGATTATCGCAACACTAGGTATAAAGTGTATTACTCTACTCTTATATTTACATCTAGCACAACATTACTTGATGGTTTTATCAGGCTTTACCAGCATTTATCAAGCACTAATACATCTTTCATACCTATCTTTGGTGTGCCTAATTTCGTACCGTGTTGATGATTTATATGCATATATATAGTCTACATACCTCTTCGTTAGTAGCACATCTTGGATGACAACTAAAAAGGTAAGAAACGGTTACATGTTAATGCAGTTATAGACCACATACATCGGAGTAAAAATACTCCGTCATATATGTATTCAAAGTGTAAAACACTTGTTGAAAAAACTTATACTAAGTGAACACGTATTGGAGTCCGAACACGTACAACAGTTTCCGGGCCATTTAAAAATCCGCTTGTTTTGACACACTGCGATAATCTAAACCAATTAGTTCATTAATTTGTACCCAAAGGGTTTTTGCAGGCTAGTCAACTGGCACTTAGTAACTATAGTCTTTGTTGGTGAACCAAAAACATACAGGCAAATGATCATATATTTATTGCACTAGCTAGACTCATTTCATGAGCTAAATAAACTACTAGTATGATCAACCAAGCTTACTGTAGCACATAAATTTAACCATGTCATTGATTCTGATAGATCTCTGTTATACACATAAATTAATACAACCCAAGCTTAAAATTTAAGATAGAAAATAACAAGACTGAAAAGCCAATAATGCTGTTTTCGCATATCTTAAATAATGAAAAAAAAAAAAAAAAAAATGGTGGTAAGAACAACCATGATAATAACTAAGAGCTACAATAACAGCCAATTCTGCATATTAGCAGCAGCAGAAGAGATTATTTGAGATGATCCTTAAACTTTGTTTAATCTTTGGTCAAAGTCAATGATCTTGCTTTTAGACTCAAGAATATACCCCTAAAAAATATTGAAAGCACAACAAAAAAAATGTTAGGTCTTGCCGTCGTGGTTGTCAATATTGTCACCAAAAGTAACACCCGATAAGAAAATGCCAAAAAAACTGACATAAACAAATAGAAGCTTGTACAATTACCAACAACAACATTGAAAATCATTATGAAGATTTTATATATAATGTTTTTCGATTTGATTCGTAAACTGATAACACGTACCAGCACATTGCAACAGCGCTTTGGACAATAACACGGAATTGCGGAGGAACGTGTCGGTGGTTTATCCACCCGATTACTGGCCAGAACTGCAAATGCGAGTATTATATAATTGTTAAAATATTTAGGGTGACCAGATAAATTTTTTACAAAAGAAGCATTAAAAAGGGAACCATAAAAGTACCGTCCATGAAGCATACTGTACTGTCGGATATTCCTTCTTAATTTTAGATTTCACTTGTACCCACTGTCTTCCTGCGTATACGATAACACAAGCCTATGTTATTATATCACTTGAGAACACTGTAAAGCATTGTTGTATATATATATATATATATATATATATAAATATATATATATATATATATATATATATATATATATATATATATATATATATATATATATATATGTATGTATATATATATATATATATATATATATATATATATATGTATGTATGTAGTAACATAAATTATCTTTTTCACTTTTTTCATAATGAAAGGTCAAATTAATCATTTTGGGTCAATATAAACAGGAATGGTTTATTTTAGTTGATCAAACCGTAGACGCTGCTAGCAATAACAAGACCTTACCCTCAATAATGAGCCCATAGTAGACCATAAACATCAAGTTGTTCCATGGAGAAACCGTCACTTGTTCGAGTACCACCTGCAATTGTAGATGAGATTTCACCAATTAGCAATCACATAACTTCGTTGTAAGCATGTAGAATTCCATTTCTACCCTTGATTATAGATTCGTAGAGTACCTTCTTGGCTACTGTTGCCGAGTCTTTTTTGCCCTTGAACAACTTATCCAACAATGTATGGAAATAATGCCCAAATGGTCCAAGATACGCGCACCCAAAAAGCTGCATCATTTCACAAGTTAATCATCCATAGTAATCACAAATCCAACCATAGAAAAATATACGGGCAGATAGGACTATGATCAAGCGATCAACTGCAAGTGATTTTAGCATAAGAATTACACATTGGCTATTGACTATATATATTGTTTTGAGGGGTGTAAAAGATTTTTTAATCGCTTGTTTGACTTACCTAATCCATATTGATATTTCATCGATTATTGTCATCGTCATTAATCAAGTAAACACTAAATATACAACAATATATTAAATCAACGGGTTGACTTTAAAGTAATTAACAAAAAAAAGTTAAATGTTAGTTATGTAAGATACCAATAACTCAATTAAAGTCAAAGATAATAGATAATCAGATCATACCACTTTGAGAAGAAGTCGACGGATTTGTAGTTTCGGGATACCGGAGAGCTTTTGAGACACTACATCACTAATCGCCGACAATACTCCAGCTGTCAGAGCCTTCGATATGGAAGAAAATTCAGTAGTTAGTTCTGATAAAAATAACCCAATCCATGATAGAACAAAAAACATATACAAAAAAAAAAAAAAAAAAAAAAAAAAAAAAAAAAAAAAAATTCACAGCTCATCAAGTAAAACAACCCCCAGTTTATGTAATATATAATATAATTTATCATAATAAACAAACACAAAATCAATATGATACATAAGCTCAAATTCATCAAATAAAACAAACCCAGTTTGAGATTCTTAAAAGGAACAAACCCCAGTTTACAATTAATCTAAATAAACAAACCCAATTTTTCTTAATCCAAAAAAGTAAATAAAGGCTATAACTTTTTTTACTATTGATAATTAAAAAAAACCTTTTTATCATCAAGAATCACTAGACCCAGTTCATTATCATCTACAAAACACTAAAAATAATATATTAAATAGTTCAAACTTGATCAATTAGCACAAACCCCAGCTTACAACTCATCAAGGTAAGCAGAACCCAATTCTTTTAATCCAAAAAAGTATATAAAGATTGAAACTTTTTGATTAATAATAATAAAAAAAATCTTTTATCATCAAGAATCACTAGACCCAGTTCATGATCATCTACAAAACACTAAAATAATATATAAAATCGTTCAAACTTCATCAATTAACATAACCCCAGTTTAGGATTCATCAAGATAAACAAAACCCAATTCTTTAAATCTAAAAAAGACAAAGGACATCATTAAAAGACAGCACCTTTGTTCTTAAAGGATGTTGTTGAAGCTGTTGCAAGTATTGTTGAAGCCCTCTTTTTGCGATCGACATTTTTGAGGAAGATTTGTGATCAAGATTGTGAGTGTTTTTGGTAATTGAAAGTCGTCTAGTGTGTAAATGTATCTACCTCTACCTATAATTAAATAAATGCGTTAGTTATTAATTATTAATTAAATTAATATTAATACAATAATTATTTTATTTGGTTTCAGATTTGAAATTGGAACTTACGAAACTATTTTGCCCTTTTGACCCTTACCAAACCGCAGCCGGCAGTGCAAGATAATTTGGGAAGTTAATTAATTTATTAGTACCAATTTTAGTCAAAATCGTGGGTCTTGTATTCCAACATGGTCAAAAAAGATGACTACAGATTTTTATATTTATTTTATTTTATTTATTTATTAAAATACAAAGAGAAATAGAAATTATATAACGAAATTTTCTGATGTGAGATCAGACCTCTTCTTAGCTGCATTTTGAGTTTTGAAGGAGCTCATGTGATCTTATTTTGTTATAGCTTGTTGCTAATTTTTTATATATAAAATTTTGTCTTTTTTTAAGAAATAAAAACATTGCAATTTAAGTTAAAACTGTTGTAAATTTAGTAGTTAAATATGGATAGTAAAATTTGTATTATATATATGTGCATAATGTAAGTTACAAAAACACACATATACATTAAATACATCACACCTCTCTTCAACCTCTTTCTCTCCTATATCTTCTACAACACATCTCTCTTTTATTGGTTCTTTCAATTTGAATATATTGAACCAGGCCACTAAAGGTAGTTATAAGCTTACTGAAATATAACACGTTATCAGCACGAAGAGCTTAGTGTAATCAAAGGATATCTCAAACGATCACGAGTCACTAATCAAGGTATGAAATTATTAATAATTTTCATACTCGAATATATCAAATTTTGGACTACTAACATTTATGGGTGATGATATTTCCAAACAGCTTTTTTTTATAAATCCACTACTTTTTTTTGGTTAACTTCCTAAAATACCATCTAGAGTCATTATTATTTGATTACTCGCTTCTTTCTAAAACGTTCACAAGAGTTTTCTACCTACCTCTACTACAATTCCTCCTTTTATCTCTTCAACTTCATTTATTAATATCAAAATAAAAATAATAGTAACACCTACATCAAATCCTTTATTTCTTTCTTGAAGTATACCCACATAATAATTGATATAAAGTTTGAGATTTTATATCTCTCAAACACAGAGTTATTTTCTTACCGGAAAGAATGGAGGATTTATAAAAAAATGGTTTGGAAATATCAATTCCTAACATTTATATTTATGTTATTTAAGTTATATATGATCGGTTATATCGCCTGAATTATATTTATGTAATCTAACTTTTATTAACTTCACTAACATTTATATTTATATTATTTAAGTTATATATGGTCGGTTATACCGCCTGAATTATATTTATGTAATCTAACTTTAATTAACTTCACTAACATTTATATTTATGTTATTTAAGTTATATATGGTCGGTTATACCGCCTGAATTATATTTTCTGTAATCTAACTCTTATTAACTTCACTAACATTTATATTTATGTTAATAAGACCTCATGATTGTACGCAACACGTCATTTGACAACACGGTACTTTATGTACGCAACACGTCATTTGACAACACGGTACCATAGGTCGAGAATAATTCCGATCAATACGAATACGATGGGGTCTTTATATTTATCTAACATTTATGATTACTTATGCAATTAATCATTATTTATTTCATGCATACTAATGTTTATTCTTAAAAGTAAATCTTAAAAGTTAAAATAAGAAAAAATAGTTTGTATTTTTATTAAAAGTAAATCTTAAAAGTTAAAATAAGAAAAAGTAGTTTGTATTTTTATTAAAAGTAAATCTTAAAAGTTAAAATAAGAAAAAGTAGTTTGTATTTTTATTAAAAGTAAATCTTAAAAGTTAAAATAAGAAAAAGTAGTTTGTATTTTTATTAAAAGTAAATCTTAAAAGTTAAAATAAGAAAAGTAGTTTTGTATTTTTATTAAAAGTAAATCTTAAAAGTTAAAATAAGAAAAGTAGTTTATATTTTTATTAAAAGTAAATCTTAAAAGTTAAAATAAGAAAAAGTAGTTTGTATTTTTATTAAAAGTAAATCTTAAAAGTTAAAATAAGAAAAAGTAGTTTGTATTTTTATTAAAAGTAAATCTTAAAAGTTAAAATAAGAAAAAAAAATCTTGTCCTTTATATTACTCATACGCGTTTTGATATAGTGACTTTATTCGTTAACGTCAACTAACGACGTTACAACGGTCATATATACATAACGGTTGTTAACGTCAACTGACGACGTTACAACAACTATATTTTTCAAATATAAAATAAACATCTCCGTTTTCACATTTTCACAAATCAATCTTCATTTTTCAGATTACTACTCTCAAAAAGTTTTTGTAAAAATGATTCACACAAGGATGATTTTTCCTATTGTATTGGTCATATTAACTATCATCATTGTTGCTAATATACCACCGGGTGAACCTATATTCTATCCTGCCCTCGTGGTTTTATTATTTGTAATCATACCATTATTCTGTTGTTTGCTACTTATGAATTTAAAATGATTCTAATTTCATTTTATTATTTGTCTATGAATAGAAGTTGATTATGATTATGATTTATGTTATTCATCTTTCTGATAATAGAAAATGTCGAATTTGAAAAGGCTTAAATTTGCTCATTTAGAACAAGTGGGAACAACTACTTAACATGGGTTATGAATGTAGAAAAATATCTCGAATCAAACGGTATTTTAGAAAACCTGAATGAAAATAACAATTATTCCGAACAAGAGAAAGCAATAGTAAGTATTTTTCTTAGCAAATATATTGACGAGTCCTTAGAATCTACATATTATATGATCGAAAATCCAAGTGTATTATGGAAAATACTCAAAGATAGATACGATATTAATTATCAAAAAAAAAAATAATAATAATAACGGTGATCCATGAAAGAATAAAATTAAAGATATTAGTAGACGCTCTTATAAGAATTCCGTAGATTCTTATTAATGATCTGGTAACGTGGATCATCAGTCTAGTATTTCTTGAATACATGAACATCTTGTTTAGCTCTACAAATAAGTCTCAAAAGAAAAGAAAACGAGAGTGAATCTGTTGACAAATCTTGATTAAATTAACCCTGAGCTACCTTGAGACTTGAATGGTTTGAATTTTCTAAGATGCCTAGTTTTTTTTATGTATCACTCATAAATAAATGGTTTTAGACCATAACGCATATGTTTTATTAAGTGTTATCTTTTATGTACTTCAGATTATAACTTGTTTGCAGGTAATATAATTTGATTATCTTGCTGAAATATAACTCATTATTTGCTTATCTTATTTGAAGTTTTAGTATGAATCCTGCAGAAATACAACATCAATTAAATGGTAAAGACCTATGTATTGCAGATAGTAGTAACATACACACTATGATCAAATCTAAGAAATATTTCATTGATTTAAATCAAATGAGGGAATTATAAATACTATATCAGCTCTTGCAAACTTGATATAAGAAACGAAAAAGGCAAAATTTCATATTACCAAATGGTACGAATTTTTTGGTAAACAATGTCTTGTTTTCTCCCAAATCAAAGAGAAATTTGTTAAGTTTCTCTGATATATATCATAATGGATATGATTATCAGTCAATGATAATCGAAAATGAGAAATATCTATGTAGCACCGAAAAGCGCATAGGATTAAAAGCGCATATGATAAAAAGCGCATATGATGAAAAGCGCAGCGCATATGATTAAAAGCGCATATGATAAAAAGCGCATATGATGAAAAGCGCATCGCATATAATTAAAAGCGCATATAATGAAAAGTGCATATGACGAAAAGCGCAGCACATATGATTAAAAGCGCATATGGTGAAAATGATATATGATGAAAAGCACATATGGTGATTAATGAAAATCACATATGGTGATTAATGAAAAGCACATATAGTGATTAATGAAAAGCACATATAGTGATTAACGAAAAACACATATGGTGATTAATGAAAATCACATATGGCTATTAATGAAAAGCACATTGAGAAATAATCACCAATGTTTCTTGAAAGAATTCAAGGGTATATATATGGACCAATTCATCCATCATGTGGACCATTTTTCTAATAGACGCATCTAACGCATGGTCTCATGTTTGTGTGTTATCAAGCCATAATATGGCATTTGCAAAGTTTCTTGCACAAATTATTAAATTAAGAACACATTATTCTGATTACACCATTAAAAGAATGAGACTTGATAATGCTGGTGAGTTAACATCTCAAGCTTTTAATGATTATTATATGTCTACAAGGATTGTTGTTGAACATCTAGTTGCTCATGTGCATACACAAAATTGGTTTAGCTGAATCAATAGATAAACGCTTACAGCTAATAAGTAGACAATTAGAAATGAGTACAAAACTCTCAATATTTATATGGGGACATGTAAATTTACATGATGTGACATTAATTCGCATTAAATCAAGTGCAAGTTATAAATATTCTCTATTACCAACTTAATTTTGGTGGAGACCAAATATTTTCCATCTTAGAACATTTGGTTGTGCAGTGTATTTTTAATTGAACAACCACAACAAATGGTTCCTCAAAGAAGGATTGAAATATATGTTAGATATGAAACATCTTCAATCATAAGATATATTAAACCCATGACGGGTGATGTTTTTACAACAAGTTTTGTCGATTGTCACTTTAATGAAACATTGTTCCCTATATTAGGGGGAGAAATGAAATATAAATAAAATGATGTTTCATGGTGTGAACATCAATTAAGGAATATTGATCATCGCACAAAAGAATGCGAAAAGAAAGTTCAAATATAATGCATATGCAAGAACTTGCAAATTAATTACTTTATGCATTTAAAGATACAAAAAATAAGTGACTAAATCATATATACCAGCAGTAAATGCTTCAGCTAGAATTGAAATTACAAAAGCTGGCAATAATGTCACTCATGAGTCTTTGCTACGGCAGAAACGTGGGAGACCAATTGGTTCCAAAGATAAAAATCCTCGAAAAATAAAATCAGCTGATAATGAGGTAAAAGAAAGTGTTCAACAAGAACCACAAATCAATACTCCTTCTGCAGAGGATATTGATAAATGTAAATACATAAATTGCAATAAATTATGCAATATTATGAAACTGAAATGAAATGAAAAATCTTGATGAGATATTTTCATATAATGTTACAATGACATCATGAATAAAGATGATGATCTGGAACCAAAATCTGTCATTGAATATCAAAATAGACGTGATTGAACTCAACGGAAAGGAGCAATACGAGCTGAATTAGAATCGCTCAATAAAAGAAAAGTTTTTGGATCAATCGTTATCACTTTTAAAGATGTGAAACAATGGGATACAAATGAATTTTTATCCGAAAAGAAATGTGCAAATGAAGTTACAAGAAAAAACTAGACTTGTAACTCAAGATTTCCCACAAAGACCAGAAATGAATTAGGAGAAAAACTTATCCTCCTATAATGAATATAATTACTTATTAGATACTTAATCAACCTGGTAGTTATTTAAATGCATCTCATGGATGTTGTTACTACTTATCTGTATGGATCACTTAATAGTGATATATATATATATATATGAATATACCTGAAGGGTTAAGGTATCATAAGCATCTAATGCAAAACCCAAGGGAATATATTCCATTAAATCACAAAGATTTCTAAATGGGTTTATACAATCGGGACGTATGTGGTATAATCGATTAAATTACTACTTGATAAGAAAAGGGTATACATATAAACTTATTTGCATGTGTGTTTTATAAAAACAATGTTCGGATATGTGATCATAGATGTTTATATCAATTATCTTAAATAAATAAATCTATGAAGCCATTCAACTTCTAAAGAAAAATTTTAAAATAAAAAAAAATCAAGTATTACGTTGATTTACATATTGAGCATATAACTAATGACTTACTTATACATCAAACAACTTATACCGAAAAGATTTTAAAATATTTTAATATGGACAAGACAAAAACCATTAAGTACTCATATGGTTGTTAGATCTTAATATTGATACTAATCCATTTCATCCTCTAGAAGATCATGAAGATCTTCTTGGTTCAGAAGTTCCATATTTTAGTGCAATTGGGGCTCTTATGTATCTTACAAATTATACAAGATCTGACATTTCTTTTGCAGTTAATTTGTTGACAAGGTTCAGCTCAGCCCCTACCAAAAGACATTGGAATGGGATCAAACAAATAGTTTGATACCTTCGGGGAACCACTGATTTATAATTATTTTATTCTAACAACTCGAAACAAGATTTGTTTGGTTATACAGATGCAGATTATTTATCTGATCTACATAAAGCTAAATCTCAAACTGGATATGTATTCCTAAATGGAGGCACCGCAATATCATGACGTTCTCAAAACAAACACTTGTTGCAACATCATCAAATCATGCCGAAGTGATTGCATTACATGAAGCTACTCGGGAATGATTTTAGTTAAGATCAATGATACAAATCATTATTGATTCTTGTGGACTAGAACACTATAAAAACCCAACAACTATCTATGAAGATAATACAGCTTACATAGTACAAATGAAAGAAGAGTATCAAAAATGACAGAACAAAACATAAATGCTGACGAGGCGCTAAAGCTATAAACGGTCTTAACGGTCATAAGTTTGATGGAAAAGAATGGTATATTGGTAAGGCTCAGAAAAAGACTGAAAGGGAATAGGAATTGAAACAACAGTTTGAGCAAATCATGAAGGAGACTGTAGACAAATCACAAGGGTCAAACTTGTATATAAAAGATTTAGATGATACAGTTTCAGATGAAAACCTCAGATTCTTCTCATATACTCTAGATCTCGTAAAAGACAACCAGATTAAAATGAGATACGTTCAATCAACAACTCTGCTGATCTTTATACCAAAGCACTGTCAATCGCTGTTTTCAAAACATACGTTCACAATATTGGCATGAGGCAAGTTCAAAAGATGTGACGACTCAGCGTTGTCTACTTGAGGGGGAGTCAACTCTATGCTGCACTCTTTTTCCCTTAGCTAAAGTTTTATCCCACTGGGTTTTTTTAGCAAGGTTTTTAACGAGGCAGTATTAATTGCTCTTTAAAAAAAAATTACCATCCAAGGGGGAGTGTTGTAAATTTAGTAGTTAAATATGGATGGTAATTAGTCAAATATGGATAGTAAAATTTGTACTATATATATGTGCATAATGTAAGTTACAAAAACACACATATACATTAAATACATCACACCTCTCTTCAACCTCTTTCTCTCCTATATCTTCTACAACACATCTCTCTTTTATTGGTTCTTTCAATTTGAATATATTGAACCAAGCCACTAAAAGTAGTTATAAGCCTACTGAAATATAACAAAAACTAATTGATTGACCTGTAAAAAAGCGGATTTTTAAATACTTTTAAAATGAAGTAAAAATACCAATCATTCAAGATGATCAAAACTAAACATAAGACTGTGTAGAATATATATTTCTATATAAGACCACTCTCAATGGTCCGCCATTGGACGCGCCGTTGAGAGTTTTCACCAACGGCGCCGATGTTAGCACGACCGCCGTTGGTCCGCCGTTAATGACTGTGGTTCTCTTTTTCACCCGTTGATCGAACGAAGGACGGATTAAAGCCTGCGATTTTGCATGTTTACGTTGGATTTTGCATGCTTAAGTTTAAAATTTAAACTTATAACGTATATATTACAGTAAACTTCATCTCTCTATATATACACATAAACTGATATGCATATATACACACTTCTGTTTCAGTTTCATATACACACACACACTGCAATATAGCGAATTCAAACACACACTCCAAACACACACTCAATCCTCATGGCACGTTTAACTTGTTCGATGGATGTTTGGCACGGGGGGTTGTTGAGCGGAGACTGGAAGGTTTATGAAAACGGGCAGTGTAAATCGTTCGAGAATCTCGATATCACTTACTGGGACACGGGCCGTTTGTTCGACTACTTACGCGAACATTTTGACTTTGAGGACTCGGATTTCGAGTACCTTGATCCCGAGACCGATAAGTTCGAGTTCCTCATGACCGAGCTAGAATGGGAAAGAATTGTCGGGCAAGCCAAACTCAAATGCAACCGAATCGAGTTGTATTGTATTGGTATTTGGGTACGACAATTTTTCCGTCGTCCTCAGCCTGACTACCCGCACACCAACGAGGGGTACGTGAGTGACGATACGATCGGGTCGCGTTGAACGTTTAATTTTTTTTTATTAATGCGTGTAGTTTTTTTTTTTAGGAATTTGTAATGGTTTTTTTTTTTTTTAAGAATTTGTAATTTTTTTTTATTTTTAGGAATTTGTAATGGTTTTATTTTTATTTTTAGGAATTTGTAATGTTTTTATTTTTTATTTTTAGGAATTTGTAATATATTTTTTTATTAATAAAAGTTTAATTTGTAGGAATTTAAATCTTATATATAAGTTATTATATAAGTTTATAAAAAAATAAAAATTGTGATGATGACGGCCGTCATGGATGTTAGTAATTTAGTGATGAGAAGGAGGTGCTGATGTGGCGCTGATGTGGCAGTCAGTGATCTCATGACGGACCGTCATGGTTAAGAGTGGTCTAAATTCTTGGGTGGTGGAGACAACATTTAGTACAATATTAAACTAAGAAAATTAACTTTTGAGAAATGAATAATTTATATGTCAAATCTGATATAAGGCCATGCATCCAAAAATACTGATCTCCTGTAATTTAAATTGGTAGCATATTCCAAAATTGGATTCTCTAGTTGGGTTTTCACAAGCTTGATAAGACTACTCTCAACCATAACACCCGTCATACAACCACATTGGTGTCACATCAACGTCACCTTAGCAACTTATTCCTTTCACTTTACCAACCACATTCACTAAGAGCACTCGGTGTCCACTACAAAATCGACCGTCCCCTCCTAAATCGACGCCGGGATCGACGGTCGGTCGACACCGGCACGGCGTCGATCCCGCCGTCGATTTTCGACCTCCAAAATTTGACGGTGGCGTTTGTGGGTGAAAACATTGAAAATTTAAAAAAACTAGCCGTTTAACGGCTAGTTTTGGTTTTTTTTTATTTCCTTTTTACTCTATAAATAACACTACATTTTCTCATTTAACACACACACTCATTATTCACCTTTCACAACATTTTATCTTTATTCATCAATTTTTTTTTTCTTTTTTTCCCAAAATATGTCATATTCTTCGAGTACTTCCAGCGACTCGTTCACAAACTATACACTAAACGTACTTGTAACGACCCAACCCGATATCCAACTGAATACGCAATATTTTTTTTTATACCCAGGTGCGCGGCGCGCAACCCTCTCTGTGCGCGGCGCGCACAGAGCCTGATAAGTTCTGTCCGGATTTTCCAATTTTGGCTTAATGATCTCCCACTTCCCGACACTTTTAGACCAAAAGGTTTTCACAACACATTATAGTACGTAAAACTAACACGTTTTTATAATAAAACAAGTTTTACGACACCGGGCCCACATTGACCGTTTTACGACTTTCGTACAAAATTACAAGTTTTCAACCACATGATTTTTAACACAAAATAAAGACCGAGCATGGCGATTGGGGATACGCTACCTAATCCTAATCAATCCAAAAGCACGTCTTCTAAAGCAACCTACGCGAGTCCACTAGTTCCCACGCTTACCCGTGCCACCGCATCCATGCAAATCTATAAAAATGTAAACAACGAGAGGGTAAGCTAACGCTTAGTGAGTGAGAATATACTACATACATATATATGCATAAAATGGACACGCCACATAAATAATCAAATAACACATACCGGAGCATCCAAGTATAAGGCAAGCTAATCTAAGCATACCGTACGAGCGCTATACTACAAGCTAAGAAGTCAACAAAGTAAGTTCACCAACGACGATGTGAACAACTCCAACAAGCTACACCCGGAGGGTTAGCTACATCACAACGATACAACGATACATATAACAATAAAGCATACAACACCCAAGGTTAACCCCTTAACCCAATACCAAAAGCCAATTACTACAATGAAGATTGGCCGAACTTCATGAGCCATAGTAAATCCACATCCACACGAGACTACTATCTTCATTACCACAACAACATCGAGGTTGGCCGAACTATACGAGCCTTAGTGAATTCGCAACCACACGAGATCACTACCTCAATAAGATGACCGAGCTACATGAGTCATCGTGAATCCGCATCCACACGTGATCCACTTCTCCAATATCCAAACCCTAGGTCACGGGATTATGAGATCCACCACATCGGGGTTATCCAATTTACAACTCAATATCAACCCTTCGCCATTGGTGTTATATAATCGACATCACAAGCACATGTGATAACGTACACATGAAGTGTGCACCTCGCCAAAGGTGGTCAACCAAAATGCACAACCGTGCCAATTAGACATATTACGCAAGTCCATCAAATCCACCTATATGTGAAGTGAGCTCTATAACCGAGAACCACTTCACCCGACCCGCACCCATCCTATACATACATATGTACATAGGATATTAACACTCACTTAGTGCAATTTTGACCAATTGCACTTCCAAGCACGAAACGCCCCCAAACTGTAACATCCCGCCTTTTTCCGTTTACTTTTCCGTTTAATTATTTAAAGTCCGTTATATGATTATAACATCCCTCGTTAATACGCGTTTTAAAAATATCTCGTTTAGGTAATTCACGCACCCGCAACCGAACTCGAGGGACTAGTTTCGCCAAGGGAGCAAAGATGTGACTAGCTTTTGACTAGTCAACACCCTCCTCCCTTCTTTTTCTTTTTCATTTCTCTTTTCTTTCACTACTTCCATATTTTCTTTCAATTATCCATTTCCAAGATTCATCATCTAAATCACATCTAGCAAGCTTTAATCAAAACAAGTTACATATTTGGAATCCTTGCAACTTCCTCTTCGATTCCATACCGATTTCATCAAGTTTGGGTAACTTTCTAAAATTACTAGATTTTGTGTCCTTGATGTTTTTAACTTATAAGTTGTTAATTAGTGTCTATGGCTCAAGTTTAACATGAATATATGATTTATATGTTCGATTTTGTTATTTGAAGTAACTAACATGAACATAAACTTTGGTGTGTTTGATTTGGTGATTTGGTTGTTTGAATGAGGTTAAATGTTATAAATACATGTATTAAATGTGTTCCTAACATCACTAGCTTCAATTTGATGTATAGGTTGCTTTAGAAAACTCCATAAACTTGATTAGTAATTTTGGTGAATTTGAGTTAGGTTTTTGATGAACTTTAAATGCATTTTTTTGATGTAATGAATGCCATGAATTGTTGTTGGTAAGTGGTTAGTTAGATTGTATGTTTGATTACCTACGAAACGGCGTGTCATATGTATGCATTTAATTTTCCCGAATCATAAATGTGCATTTATGAATTTGAAGCATTTATGGTGTGCATTGATTGATCATTTAACTTGGAAAGTCAATTGTTGCAAATGATGTTTTCGGTTGGTGAGATGTATTTAGTTGTGTTCTTTGTCAAATTACCTTTCTAACGATATAAGATACGAGTTCTAAGTGTTAGCGGTTTGTGATTTATGCTTGAAAGAGTTTTAATTTGAGACTTGGACATTTGAGACTGACCAGGTACCAGCACACGTTAAATGCCGCGGCGCGGCAGTCTTGGGTCGCGGCGCGACCTAAGGCGTGTCCAGGTTCTGACCTACATGGTCAAAATTCGAAAAATGTTTGCTATGCTACGCACCTCTGATTCACATGTAACTTGTTCTAACATGCTTATATATGAATAAAAACCTCAGAAAAATAGTTCGGGACCCGACCCGAACGTGTTGACTTTTTCGTTGACTTAGACCCGACCAAAGTTTGACTTTTTGTCAAACTTAACCAAATACTTATACAATCATTCTAACATGCTTTTATACTTGTACCTTGCATGACACTTGATAATTTGATTCACATGCTATAATGATCGAGTCGTAACGAGCCATAGGACTAAATGAACACTTTGACCTATCGTGTTTACCGTTATTGATACAATCTATTTGTTTAGGTCAAGACTAGCATTCGTTCTTGCATACGTTTACTTGTTGAAGTACTTTTACATACATGCACTCAAGGTGAGATCATAGTCCCACTTTTACTCTTTTGAACTTACATTTGGGATGAGAAAACATAAACGTTTCTTTTTACTAAGTGAACACAAGTACAGGAAAACAAACATTCTACATACGAGTTCGAACAAAAATCCTCAATTCGATTATCATTAGTTACACTTACCGGGTGTAAGCGAGAAGTTATGTTATATGGCCATATGGGTTTGACAAACCCTCATTCAAACGGTTCGCTACCGTTTACGAATGAAATATATTTTCGAGAAACAGTGTATGTTCTAACACTATTGTGATGGGGTTCTATGGAAGGAATGTTAAGCATTGATAATTGGGTGCTCGTGAAACAAACTTTTGGAATGTATTACTATTATATCAATGTTACAAATCTTGTGGTTCACTTGTACTTACTTACTTAAACCTATGATTTCACCAACGTTTTCGTTAACAGATTTCTATGTTTTTCTCAGATCCTTGAACGTTTTGTGATACATGCTTCTGCTCATTACTTTTGATACTTGCTTGGATGTCGAGTATATACATGCATACATGGAGCATCTTTTGGCTACTTTTAAATCGTGTCGCATAGATTTCAATTGTACTTATAACTTTGTAACGAAACTTTTGGATGAACGATTCTTGTAAACTTGGGAACAAATCTTAACTTTTGAAATGAATGCGACATATTTTCGGTCAAATGTTATTTTAAAGACTTATGACCACGTAATGGGACCTAAGTAGTCGTCGCCGTCAATGATGATTTTATCGGGTCGCTACAGATGGTATCAGAGCTGGTTTAACCTTAGCCGTAAAGGTAGTCACGCGCACCAGCTGTCAGGCCGGGCACCCATACGGACTATGCTTTTTGGCGGGTTAATCGTAGATGGGGTTCTCACAGTGTTACCTGTGACGAAGCATTGACTCTTACCCCTTGCGATCCCTTAGAATTTGAGGGTTGGCAGTTTGGCAGAAATGCGGGCCGTAAAATCAGTGTCTGAGGTACACTCAGTGGTCACCAAGCGGTTAGCTGGAAAGGCACTGGGTGGGTTTCTACCCCATCTGTCGCTACAGATGGTATCAGAGCGTTGGTTGTAGGGATTTAGAGTTCATTGGTGTCAACCCCTAGTCATAGGGTACATTAGTGAGTCTAGACTATAACCGGCATATAGACTTGAAGTAGGAATTACTTGACTACTTGTGCATTTATACTCGAACGTTTCTACTCATATCTACTCTTTGTTCATCTTAATCTCACGTTGTTTAATTTGATTGACACGCCACCTTGACTATATGAAATGATGTCGAATGCACATATGAATCAGGGTAATATAATTTCCGGGATTATATTACGGTGACTCATATGAACGTTCCGACATTGTGGCATAAAGAATTTAAGGCGAGTCAAGGAAATTTTTTCCCTCTATCCTTATTCCATATCATGATTAGTATTATTGAAAATACTAATCAACGGTATTCTTGTGTTTTGAAGGAACAATGCCTCCTCGTCGTGTGCCACGCCACGAGACTCCCGAACAAGCCCTACAACGAATGATAGCCACCGCCGTGGATGCGGCCATGGCTGGTCACTCCTCCAACAACAACAATAACAATAACTACAACAACAACAATCAAGGAGCCGGTAACTCAAGCGAGGGGTGCTCCTATAAAGCCTTCATGGGGTGCAAACCTCATACTTTTGATGGGACCGGGGGACCGGTTACTCTCACTCGATGGTTCAAACAAACGGAGGCCGTCTTTAGCATAAGCGGTTGTCGGGACCAAGATAAGGTCAAATACTCCACTCACACTTTCACCGGTGTCGCCCTCACATGGTGGAACACCTATGTACAATCGGTGGGTACCGATGAAGCTCACGCCCTCTCTTGGGCCGACCTAAGGGAAAAGATGATCATCGAATATTTCCCTCGTGAAGAAACCCGAAGGCTCGAACAAGAGCTAAGAACTTTGAAAGCGGTCGGAAACGATCTAAGGCTTATAATCAACGATTTTCTGAACTAGCCTTGATGTGCCCAAACCTTGTGAACCCCGAAGCTTTAAGGGTTGAACTTTACATGGATGGTGTAGTGACCCGAACTTTTTCATGTTTATATATATTAATTGAGATTGATGTTTACATGATTAAATGTTTCCAACATGTTAAGCAATCAAACTTGTTAAGACTTGATTAATTGAAATAGGTTTCATATAGACAATTGACCACCCAAGTTGACCGGTGATTCACGAACGTTAAAACTTGTAAAAAAACTATATGATGACATATATATGGTTATATATATAGTTAACATGATATTATGATAAGTAAACATATCATTAATTATATTAACAATGAACTACATATGTAAAAACAAGACTACTAACTTAATGATTTTGAAACGAGACATATATGTAACGTTTATCGTTGTAACGACATTTAATGTATATATATCATATTAAGAGATATTTGTACATCATAATATCATGATAATATAATAATTTAAAATCTCTTTTGATATTATAAACATTGGGTTAACAACATTTAACAAGATCGTTAACCTAAAGGTTTCAAAACAACACTTACATGTAACGACTAACGATGACTTAACGACTCAGTTAAAATGTATATACATGTAGTGTTTTAATATGTATTTATACACTTTTGAAAGATTTCAATACACTTATCAAAATACTTCTACTTAACAAAAATGCTTACAATTACATTCTCGTTCAGTTTCATCAACAATTCTACTCGTATGCACCCGTATTCGTACTCGTACAATACACAGCTTTTAGATGTATGTACTATTGGTATATACACTCCAATGATCAGCTCTTAGCAGCCCATGTGAGTCACCTAACACATGTGGGAACCATCATTTGGCAACTAGCATGAAATATCTCATAAGATTACAAAAATATGAGTAATCATTCATGACTTATTTACATGAAAACAAAATTACATATCCTTTATATCTAATCCATACACCAACGACCAAAAACACCTACAAAAACTTTTATTCTTCAATTTTCTTCATCTAATTGAACTCTCTCAAGTTCTATCTTCAAGTTCTAAGTGTTCTTCATAAATTCCAAAAGTTCTAGTTTCATAAAATCAAGAATACTTTCAAGTTTGCTAGCTCACTTCCAATCTTGTAAGGTGATCATCCAACCTCAAGAAATCTTTGTTTCTTACAGTAGGTTATCATTCTAATACAAGGTAATAATCATATTCAAACTTTGGTTCAATTTCTATAACTATAACAATCTTATTTCAAGTGATGATCTTACTTGAACTTGTTTTCGTGTCATGATTTTGCTTCAAGAACTTTGAGCCATCCAAGGATCCATTGAAGCTAGATCCATTTTTCTCTTTTCCAGTAGGTTCATCCAAGGAACTTAAGGTAGTAATGATGTTCATAACATCATTCGATTCATACATATAAAGCTATCTTATTCGAAGGTTTAAACTTGTAATCACTAGAACATAGTTTAGTTAATTCTAAACTTGTTCGCAAACAAAAGTTAATCCTTCTAACTTGACTTTTAAAATCAACTAAACACATGTTCTATATCTATATGATATGCTAACTTAATGATTTAAAACCTGGAAACACGAAAAACACCGTAAAACCGGATTTACGCCGTCGTAGTAACACCGCGGGCTGTTTTGGGTTAGTTAATTAAAAACTATGATAAACTTTGATTTAAAAGTTGTTATTCTGAGAAAATGATTTTTATTATGAACATGAAACTATATCCAAAAATTATGGTTAAACTCAAAGTGGAAGTATGTTTTCTAAAATGGTCATCTAGACGTCGTTCTTTCGACTGAAATGACTACCTTTACAAAAACGACTTGTAACTTATTTTTCCGACTAGAAACCTATACTTTTTTTGTTTAGATTCATAAAATAGAGTTCAATATGAAACCATAGCAATTTGATTCACTCAAAACGGATTTAAAATGAAGAAGTTATGGGTAAAACAAGATTGGATAATTTTTCTCATTTTAGCTACGTGAAAATTGGTAACAAATCTATTCCAACCATAACTTAATCAACTTGTATTATATATTATGTAATCTTGAGATACCATAGACACGTATACAATGTTTCGACCTATCATGTCGACACATCTATAATATTTCGGAACAACCATAGACACTCTATATGTGAATGTTGGAGTTAGCTATACAGGGTTGAGGTTGATTCCAAAATATATATAGTTTGAGTTGTGATCAATACTGAGATACGTATACACTGGGTCGTGGATTGATTCAAGATAATATTTATCGATTTATTTCTGTACATCTAACTGTGGACAACTAGTTGTAGGTTACTAACGAGGACAGCTGACTTAATAAACTTAAAACATCAAAATATATTAAAAGTGTTGTAAATATATTTTGAACATACTTTGATATATATGTATATATTGTTATAGGTTCGTGAATCAACCAGTGGCCAAGTCTTACTTCCCGACGAAGTAAAAATCTGTGAAAGTGAGTTATAGTCCCACTTTTAAAATCTAATATTTTTGGGATGAGAATACATGCAGGTTTTATAAATGATTTACAAAATAGACACAAGTACGTGAAACTACATTCTATGGTTGAATTATCGAAATCGAATATGCCCCTTTTTATTAAGTCTGGTAATCTAAGAATTAGGGAACAGACACCCTAATTGACGCGAATCCTAAAGATAGATCTATTGGGCTTAACAAACCCCATCCAAAGTACCGGATGCTTTAGTACTTCGAAATTTATATCATATCCGAAGGGTATCCCGGAATGATGGGGATATTCTTATATATGCATCTTGTTAATGTCGGTTACCAGGTGTTCACCATATGAATGATTTTTATCTCTATGTATGGGATGTGTATTGAAATATGAAATCTTGTGGTCTATTGTTACGATTTGATATATATAGGTTAAACCTATAACTCACCAACATTTTTGTTGACGTTTAAAGCATGTTTATTCTCAGGTGAATTTTAAGAGCTTCCGCTGTTGCATACTAAAATAAGGACAAGATTTGGAGTCCATGTTTGTATGATATTGTGTAAAAACTGCATTCAAGAAACTGATTTCGATGTAACATATTTGTATTGTAAACCATTATGTAATGGTCGTGTGTAAACAGGATATTTTAGATTATCATTATTTGATAATCTACGTAAAACTTTTTAAACCTTTATTTATGAAATAAAGGTTATGGTTTGTTTTAAAAATGAATGCAGTCTTTGAAAAACGTCTCATATAGAGGTCAAAACCTCGCAACGAAATCAATTAATATGGAACGTTTTTAATCAATAAGAACGGGACATTTCAGTTGGTATCAGAGCGTTGGTCTTAGAGAACCAGAAAATTTGCATTAGTGTGTCTTATCGAGTTTGTTAGGATGCATTAGTGAGTCTGGACTTCGACCGTGTTTTCTTTAAAAATGATTGCTTAACATTTTTGTTGGAAACTATATATTTTTAACATATGAATATTATGTGATATATTAATCTCTTAACGTGTTTGATATTATGTGATAGATGTCTACCTCTAGAACAAGTCCCATTGACTCACCTAATAATAATGAAGAGTCAAATGTAAATTGGAATGATTTGTGGACTGATTCACAAGTTCCCGAAGAGGAACCGGAAGAAGAGTCGGAACCGGAAGAAGAATCGGAACCGGAAGAAGAATCGGAACCGGATGAAGAAATAGAACCGGTGGGGGAAATAATAAAACGGTTAAGTAAAAGAAAATCCTCAACCAACCGACCAAAGTTAATTATGGTCAATGGTGTTTCCGCCAAGGAAGCAAAATATTGGGAGGATTACCAATTCTCCGATGAATCGGATTCCGACGAGAATTCCGATGATGTTATAGAAATTACCCCAACTGAATTTAAAAAGGCAAAAGAAAATAATAAGGGAAAGGGCATAAAAATAGAGAAATCTAATTCCAACCCCGATGAACTTTATATGTATCGTCAACCCCCGAAGTCCTTAAGTTGTAACAATGACCCGGGAACCTCTAAACCACCAGGTTTTTCTAAACCAATGTGGACAACGACGGCTCGTATTAGGGGAACATCATATATCCCTAGAAACTTGGCAAAACGAACCAAAACCGAAGAATAAGAAACGAGCGAGTCGGAATAAGATAGTTGTATTCGTGTGGTGTAATATATGTAATATAGTGTTCTTATGCTTTATGATATATGTAAAAATTGCTTGTATTAATAAGTATTTTTTTATGAATCTAACTCTTGTCTATTTTACAGTTTAAAAACACAAAATGGATAGACAACCCAATATTTTAAGAGACCTACTGATGTCGAACGAGGTGTATATAAAATAGCTTATATTTTACGCAGAAAATACTATTAAATACGATACAATTTTACACAAGATATTTATTTATTTATAGAATGGATATACTTAAACCTTGCTACAACACTTATAGGCAGTGTACCTAATCGTACAGTAGTGTAGTTTTTAGTAAGTCCGGTTCGTTCCACAGGGAAATCTTTAAACAAAGCTCAACGCTATATTAGTTAACTTTTATAAAAATACAAATATATATATAAGTAATATTATTATTATAAAGAGGGGTTTTTACCGTTTAATGACCGGTTTGTCGATTTTAAAACTTTAGTCGCAGTTAAAACCTAATGTAAAATATAAAATAAATACAAGACTTTAAATTAAAGCGTAAAGTAAATAACGATAATGAAATTGCGAATAATAAAAATGCGATAAAAATTAAATTGCGATAATTAAAAAGTACGATAATTAAAAGTGCGATAAAATGAAATAACAATAAATAAAAGTGCGATAATTAGAAGTGCAATTAAATATAAAATAAAGGAAATAAAATATGATATAAAAGAATTATGCTTATTTAAACTTCCGTAATCATGATGTTTGACGTGTTGATTTTAGTTTTATGCCCATGGGTTAATTGTCCTTTGTCCTGGATTATTCAATATGTCCGTCTGGTTTTTGTCCATAACAGTCCATCAGTCATAAATATAAATTGCAAGTGTCCTTGTCAAATTATTATTATACCCGAAGATAAATATTCCAACTAATTGGGGATTCGAATTGTAACAAGGTTTTAATACTTTGTTTAATGAATACACCAGGTTATCGACTGCGTGTAAACCAAGGTTTTACTACTTTGTTAACAATTACACCAATTACCCTTGAATGTAATTTCACCCCTGTTTTAATTATTCTAGTGGCTATTAATCCATTCCCGTGTCCGGTTAAATGAACGATTATTCGTACATATAAATACCCCGCCCATCGTGTCCGATCGAGTGTATATGGTAATTTATAGGGACGCCCAATTGTAAATCTTTATATTAACATTAACAAACTTTCATTTAGTTAAACAAATATAAAGCCCATTAATAGCCCATAGTCTAGTTTCCACAAGTGTCGTTCTTTTATCCAAACCCCAATTATGGTACAAAGCCCAATTACCCAATTTTAGTAATTAGCCCAACATCATGATTACTTCGTTTTAAATAAGCATAATAATAACTTAGCTACGAGACATTAATATAAAAAGGTTGAACATAACTTACAATGATTAAAAATAGCGTAGCGTTACACGGACAGAATTTCGACTTATACCCTTACAACATTCGCTAACATACCCTTATTATTAGAATTATAATTAAAATTAAAATATAAATTATAAATATAAATATATTACGTATATGAAGAGGAAGAGAAAAAGGATATAAAACTCGTCAGAAAACTGGCTATTTATAGGACCTGACCAGCAATCTTACACCATGCGACTCGCATGGTTTTGTGCTTCTGGCCATGCGAGTCGCATGGCCACCCTGGATTCAGCCAACTACTTTTGTTTTCTTCTTGCCGACGTAATATAATAATAATAATATATATAATATATAATTATATATAATTATATATATATTATATTATATTCTTGTGCATAGTAGACTAGATATTTTTGGTCCGTTGCGTCGGGCGTTTCTTCTTGGCTCAGGTCCCGGTTCCGGATTTTCGGACGTCCTCGCGTATTATTTTAAATTGCGTACTTTGCGTTCCGCAACTTGTACTTTTGTCATTTTTGAGACGTTCCTCATCAATATTTTGAACCTTTTTGATTGTATCTTGTACTTTTTAGCTCTTTGGACCTTTTTGTCTTCATTTTGTCGAATCTGCCTTTTGTCTTCACCTTTTATTATTTAAACGAATATCACTTGTAAATAGAACAATTGCAACTAAAAGCTTGTCTTTCTTGAGGAATAATGCTATGAAATATATGTTCGTTTTTAGCATTATCAAATATTCCCACACTTGAGCGTTGCTTGTCCTCAAGCAATATTGTCTTGAAATACTAGAATCACTTCTTTATTCTTCACACTTTGTACATCAGTGATTTCTATACGGCGGTATAAACAATGGAAGTAACGATATGGTTTACAGTCCCACATGACTATAAAAATTTAGATCCATTAAGGAAATTGGATCTTTATGAAAACATTTGATCTTTTGAAATCTAGTTTTTACCCTAGATAAGTTTTCCGGAATAACCCTTTACCGGTGTTTGCAAAATATTTTTGTGGGTTTGGTGGGTTTCAGATTTGAAAATTTTAGCTCAAAACTTGCGGTTTTGTGTCACCCACTTGCTAACCTTGTATTTGGAAAGCAACACGTCCAGTTTACTTGTCCCGTATATTACCTTTCGGCAAACTACCGTCCGGTTGTAAAGGAAAGCGTTGAACAAGCAACTGTTTAAGGCAATGTCCCGTGACATGCTTTTGATTATGGTCTATAACGTGTCGGACGCAATTACTATCCTTGGTAGGAGCAATAGTAAAGCTCACCCTTATAATTTTTCGGTTTGACACAAGGTCCTGTCTTTGACCATGCTATGCAACCACCGTTCTTACGGTTGACACCCGATTTAGTTCAGGTGACCTAATGAATTCCAGGTGAATTCCTAGGATTTTACGTTCAATGGTAATGAACGCATTGAAAATGGGTTTTTCAGAAAACAAATCGGTTTATAATTTTGATCAAAATATTTTCTCGTTCAAGCTCGAGTTTAGATATCATCGAATTCCATGAGTTTGAATTCTCAATCTTTAAGGTCAATCTCAAGGATTGAGTAATATCAGGCTTAAAAGCTGATTTTTGATCTTTAAGGAGATTATCCTTTCTGGGGATCTGATTCATTAGTCTTATCCAGCTAATTTGCACGGTGCCTCCCCATTGTACGAGATAAATCCTTCTCATGGTTAGGATAAATCTGACCACTTGGCGACCCTGTTTAATGCTGAGGTCCGTGGATTTCCTGCTGATTTTAGTGATGACTTTTCTAGATTTTTCGTCAACCTACAGCTGGTCTGAACGACAACTTCATGACCTAAATCAAGAAGCGCGTGTCTTTTTCGGAAGACTTTACTTCCTTTTAATGATGGAATTGATTCATCGTGTAGATCCATCTCTTCTTTTCTTTCATTGGGTAAAACAGTTTAGTTTAGTCCAAAGCAAAAGTATTTTCAGTTATTTGTTACAGATATATGTGACATATGTTTAAGATAACTTGGTAAATTTTCCCACACTTGGCTTTTTATTTTTCTTTTTATCGTCCTCTATTCCATTTTAAATGAATTTTAACATTTTAGTTTGTTTCTCAATTTATGTCCTTTCTGAGGTAACAATAATTTCGGTGTTAAAACCTAGTTTTATCGTTCATAAATATGTATAAACATGATTTGAATTCATTTAATTGAAAATTTTAAAAAATTTTACTAGAATTGGGTAGTCAGTATATAAGACTAGGGCTGTTCTTTTTTTATCAGAGAGCACTAGATTCTAATACAACTACTGCTTTACTAGTATTTTTAATGGTAACCAAGTGTATAAAGTAAAAATTTTTAAAATCCGAAAGAATTTAACCCCTTCCCACACTTAAGATCTTGCAATGCCCTCATTTGCAAGAAATCAGTAACAATTTAAATTATTGAGGGTGATTTGTGCGAAAATGATTAAATTTTTACCAAAGTTTCCAAATATATTGGCGTTTGTTTGCTGAATGATAAATGGTGCACGTCATTTGTTCATTCCGTCTTGTTGTTATTTCACATACATTTTGCATCATTGTCGTCAAAATTACTTGCTTTTGCTGAACTTAATGCCAGTCTTTGAAAACGCGTTGTTTTACCCTGTTTTGTGCATAAAATAGAATACATACAATACAAATATAATCATACATGCAATTTGAAATGGAACTTTGGCATCCCACTTTCAAACTATAAGAAAATTATTAGTACACAATAATAATAAAATATCCAACATTACATAAACATAATAAAATGTTAAGTGTTTAAAATAAAAATAAAAATTACCACTTATCTCTACTGATCAGGAGGTGGGTTAGGAGGAAAATTAGGATATGGATCCCAATTCATGTTCGCGTCCGGGTTCCATGGCTGATTATAGGTGTACTGGTATGCTGCGTCATAATCATATGAATCATAGGGTGGTCTCATCTCTGGCTGATGTGCGGGATAGTATGCGGGTCGGGTCGGATAATACATCTCACCAGGCTGCAACTGGCTTATAATTTGGCGCTGATGATAATCCCATCGGCCATGCTCTCGTTGCCGGGAATGCTCGTAGTCATTCCGGCGTTGCCATGCCTCGTACTGCATATGCCTATCATAGTTCGTCATGTATTCATCCTCCATACGAATACCTAAATCAAGAGCAGTCTCCCGAACAACTCCTATAATGTTGTTCGCCTCCTCCATCTCGTCATCCGAACCTCTCTCTACCTGTCGCTGAGGTCCCTCGTATCGATGTACCCGACCACGTCTCATCAATAATACCCTTGCACCGTGATAAAGGTTTGAACTTATGGTTTCACCTCCGTCCTCTATTTCGTTCATTGGACCCCCTTGGTGCTTATCTACACCTAAATACTCTCCAATGAGAGTAATGAAAATACCACCACCTATAATACTCCCCGATTTCATCCCCGAAACTACATTAGCGAGATAATAACCAACACAATAGGGAATGTTAACGAAACTCCTCGGGTCTCTAATACACTTAAGGTAGAACAAATCGTTTACGGTCAATTTCTCCTTATTCCTACCCCTTTGTGTAATTGTGTTTGCTAAGAATCTATGAATCACCCGGAGTTCAGCTCTGTCTATATCTAAGTATGTATGATTTCCACTGGCGTGAAATTCATTAAAGTGTGACATACGCCTCCAGACAGCGTTAACATCAAATTCCCTATCTACCCTTTCTCCTTGGGCAATCAGGCTATTACAGTCGGGGCTCAAAAGTTCAGCAGGGGTGTAAATCTGTAAGGCCCTGGCTAAATCTATCATGGACATTCTGTACATGCGTCCACCTAACAGAAACCTAATAAAGCTTCTATCATCTATCCTCCTAACATCACTGTTTAACTTAATAGTACTAAGTAATTCTATACACCATTCCCTATATATGGTTCTACGAATGGAAAATAGGCGCATCCAATCGTTAAACTGAGAATTACCATACCTTTGCACCAATAATTGCCGAATCGGTTCGGCAAGGTCAACTGTTTCCAAAGGTACCCAGTCAATTGCCCTTGGCATTTCAACAACCTTATTGTAGAGAATGTGCATGTTCTTTTGATAATCTGGATACTCTATCCAACATCGATCAAATCTCAGATTTGGATGTAACTGATCTTCATTAATGTCTAAGCTCAGAATCCTTTGATGTGGAGCAAATTGACGAAACTGATTCACGAATAATTGATCTTGATCGTGATAAGGAATATGTTGCTCCTCCTGTTCTTCTTCTTCTTGTTGCATATGTTGTTCTTGTTCATGAAACATTTGCGGTTCGGGCTCTGGTTGCCTGGACGATGATGCTCCTGAACCTCCAGTATCGGCTTTCTGCAAAACACATTAAACACAAAATTTTTGCATCCAAATATGCATTAGTGTTAGCAAAATAATAACTTGAAACAATTATGATGACCTGTTCAATTCATAACACATTTTATACACATTTTCTTAACAATAACAATTCTACACTTTTACATACGAAAATGTGTACAATGTTTTATCACATTTAAACTCTTAAACATGTCAACAATAATCATTATAGCAATTAAACACTTGTTACATGGCATTCAAATCAAACTAGTGCTCATTTTCATATTTTTGTCAAGTCTACACTTTGTCAAATAAGCCTATACGAAAAATGTACATCAAGTTCATAAGCATTTATCTCAAATAACATGCCAAATAATCACTACTAGCAATGAAACAAGTTTCAAATGGCCTTTATATCAAATTATCCAAGTTCATGAATTTTTAGGCTTAAAAAGTCTACTTTAATTCTCAAAAACATGTTTAGGCTCAAAGTTTGGATCAATTAACTACCTAAACATGTTACACTACTTAATTTAGCAACAATTCATGACAAAAATCGGCCATAACCTGTTTATATCAAAAAGCCCCAAATTTCTCAAGAACACAAACCCTAGATTCTTAAAAATTTGAAGTTTTTAGCTTCAATTCATGTTAAATAGCTTCTATCTAGGATATACATGCATAATATAACATCAATTTAGCTCTAATTATACCTAAATTTAACAAAATCAAAATATAAATTTTCTAGCTCAAGAACACAAAAATTCGAATTTAAAGAGATTAGGGGTGAAATCTTTACCTTTCTCCTGAAGGGGTTGAGACTACTGAATCTAGGCATGATTATTGTGAAGTTTTGCAAGAAATTTGGTGAAAAATGGCGGATTTTTGAGAGGATTTGGGAGAGTTTTCGTGTATATGTGTGTGTGTTGTGAAAGAAGCAGAACTCGGCTGCCTTTTGATCCTGTCCAGTTTTTAACAGCCATGCGAGTCGCATGGCTTAAGCCTTTCCCCCATGCGACTCGCATGGGGGTATTTTCCAGAATTTTTTTGTGTTTTTTTTTTTTTTTTTATAAACCTTATACTTTTAAAACATATAATTAAATAAAATTTTAAAAATTTTGTTTCTTTTTAAGACGAGGTCGTTTCGGGACTATGCCCTAGTCCGTCCCTCGACAAAATTTTAAAATTTGTCTTTTTGTAGCGATTGTTTTAAAAGCTAAGATTTTTGGGTTTTTTAATGTTTTTGGCATATTTTAAATCAATAAGATTAAAAATAATGATAATAAAAGTTCTCGTCCCTCCCTCGGGTAAAGCAATTTCGGTTCAAAGACCTAGTCTTCAACTTACGACGAATTTTAAAAATCATATTCTTAACTTAATGAGATAAAGTAAATTTTTTTTTTTTTTTTTTTTTTTTTTTTTTTTTTTTTTTTAAATTCACACAACTTAAATATAGAATTCAAAATTAATATTAAAAATTCACACCAAACTTAAAATTTGAAATGCATAAAATTAAAAATTAATATTTTAAAAATTCACACCAAACTTAATTTAAAAATTTATAAATTCATATCAAACTTATATTAATTTTTCAAATATTTACAATTTTAAATATATTGTTTTTATAAAGTTTACAATATTAATTTAAGGTTTAAATATTAATTTTAAAAACATGGTAAAAATAAAATTAAAAATCTTTTTGTCTTTTTATCCCTCTGTAATCAATCAAATATTATCAAAAATATGCGCCCCTCTTTTCGGTAAAGTAATTTCGGTTCCAAAACCTAATTTAACTCATGACGAATTTTTGAAATATTTTGGGTTGATTGATTAAAGATATTTATACCTTAAGAATAAACGTTAAATTTCGCAGTGATGTAATAAATTTTTGAATGATATCAATAATTTCGGTCGCCAAACCTAATTTTATTTAATACCAATTTAATACTTTTTAGCGAACAAATTAGCGTTTATTATCAAAAGGTTAAAAATAAAAATAAAAATAAAAACTGTACAGACATACCTGTGAAATAGATTTCTTAGTTATATGATCTATTGTATTCATAAGATAGTCGGTTTAATTGGTCTTCCATGGCTGCATAGGCGTAACCTCGAGCATTCATTGTCTTTTCTTCTAAACATATGAACGGTCCGTCTCTACATAAAGTAACAAATTCGGTATTTGAATAGGTTTGATTATTTGAACATTTACCTCCATGTGACCATTTTCCGCATTTGTGACATTTTTCTAGGTGTCGTGCTCTTCTTTTCGCTGCGGATTTCGATTTTCCTTTACCAAATTGTAACTTATTATCTTCGCATCTGGATCCTTTTCTAACTCCGTCCATTCTTTCTCTGATTACTGATACTAATTCACTCGGTAGTATGTCATTATTACGTTTAGTGATCAAAGCGTGTAGCATTAGACCATGGTTTAGTTCACAGGCAGTCTTCATTACGTAAAAACCTAAAAAAAAATAAAAATTCAGAATGGGGGGAGAAGACTAGTTCTTTAGGGTCTGCTAGGGAAAGACCATACGTGTTCCATTTTCGAGAACTACACGAAAACAGACAATCTAACTCTAACAGAAATACATATTATCCTTTAAAGACTTGATTCTCCCCACACTTAGTTAGCTGTGGTGTCGAAATTGTGATTAACTTCGTTGTCGACTTCCATCGGACCATGTATGTAATGTTTAACTCTGTGACCATTAACTTTAAATTCAATCCCATTTGAATTTATTAATTCTATTGTTCCGTATGGGAAAACTCTTTTGACTATGAATGGTCCAGACCATCTTGATTTCAATTTTCCAGGAAATAGCTTGAATCGTGAATTGAAAAGAAGAACTCTGTCTCCTTCTTTAAATTCTTTTGAACTTCTGATTCTTTTATCATGCCATTTCTTCGTTCTTTCTTTATAGATTAACGAATTTTCGTATGCTTCATGTCTTAATTCTTCTAATTCGTTTAGTTGACTTAATCGTAGATGTCCAGCTTCATGTAAATCAAGATTACATGTCTTCAAAGCCCAAAATGCTTTGTGTTCAATTTCTACTGGAAGATGACACGCTTTTCCATAAACAAGTCTAAAAGGTGTGGTTCCAATTGGAGTTTTGTAGGCTGTTCTAAAAGCCCAGAGTGCATCCTCCAATTTAATGGACCATTCCTTTGGATTTGATCCTACGGTTTTCTCTAGAATACGTTTTAAAGCTCGGTTGGTATTTTCAACTTGTCCACTTGTTTGTGGATGATATGCGGTTGAGATTTTATGAGTTACTCCATATCTTTTAAGAATTTTCTCAAGTTGATTATTACAGAAATGAGTACCCCGATCACTTATTAAAGCTTTCGGTGTTCCAAACCTTGCAAAAAGACGTTTTAAAAAGTTTACTACAACTCGTGCATCGTTAGTTGGGAGAGCTTGTGCTTCCGCCCATTTAGATACATAATCAATGGCTACGAGTATATATAGATTATTATGAGATTTTGGAAATGGACCCATAAAGTCAATACCCCAAATGTCAAATACTTCACATACTTGGATGATATTTTGTGGCATTTCATCACGTTGACTTATTTTTCCGGCCCTTTGACATGCATCACAGGATTTGCAAAGAAGGTGTGCGTCTTTGTAAATTGTAGGCCAATAGAATCCAGCTTCATAAACTTTTCTTGCTGTTAGTTGAGGCCCATAATGCCCTCCTGTTGGTCCTGTGTGACAATGATTTAAAATTTTACTAGCTTCATCTCCAAATACACATCGGCGTATTATTCCATCGGGACAACTTTTAAACAGATGTGGATCTTCCCAGAAATAGTGTTTTATATCACTGAAGAATTTCTTTCGTCTTTGGTACGATAATCCTTTTTCAAGGAATCCACAAACTAAGTAGTTTGCATAGTCTGCAAACCATGGGATTTCTTTATAATCTATCTTCAATAGATATTCATCAGGAAAGTTGTCTTGTATGGCCGATTCATTCAGAACTTCTAATTCGGGATTTTCAAGACGAGAAAGATGATCAGCGGCGAGATTTTCTGCTCCTTTTTTATCTCGGATTTCAATATCAAACTCTTGTAAGAGTAAGATCCAACGGATTAATCTTGGTTTAGCATCTTGTTTTGAAAATAGGTATCTAAGAGCAGAATGGTCGGTATAGACCACCGTTTTTGCTAGAACGAGATATGATCGAAATTTGTCAAAAGCAAAGACAATAGCAAGGAGTTCTTTTTCAGTAGTTGTATAGTTCGTTTGTGCTCCTTGTAATGTCTTACTAGCATAATATATAGGTTGAAATCGTTTTTCAATCCTCTGTCCTAAAACGGCTCCCATTGCAAAATCACTTGCATCGCACATTAGTTCAAATGGTAGATTCCAATTTGGTGTTATCATGATCGGTGCATTAGTGAGTTTTTCTTTAAGAATATTAAAAGATTTGATACATTCATCTGAAAAGATGAATGGCGCATCCTTTTCTAGGAGTTTATTCATAGGAGTGGCAATTTTAGAAAAATCTTTTATGAAACGTCGGTAAAAACCGGCATGCCCTAGAAAACTCCTAACTCCTCTAACATTGGTGGGATGTGGAAGTTTAGCAATTACATCTACTTTAGCTCTATCCACTTCAATTCCTTCTTTTGAAATTTTATGTCCAAGAACTATGCCTTCTTTAACCATGAAATGGCATTTCTCCCAATTAAGTACTAGATTTGATTTTTCGCATCTAATTAGCATTCGTTCCAGATTAACTAGACATGATTTAAATGTATCACCGAAGACTGAAAAGTCATCCATGAATACTTCCATGCATTCTTCTATCATGTCATGAAAAATCGCCATCATACACCTTTGAAAGGTTGCAGGGGCGTTACAAAGTCCAAATGGCATGCGTTTGTAAGCAAAAGTACCATAAGGGCACGTGAATGTGGTTTTCTCTTGATCTTCGGGTGCTATTGGAATTTGAAAATATCCGGAAAATCCATCTAGAAAACAATAGTAACTATTTCCGGCTAATCTTTCCAACATTTGATCAATGAAAGGTAAGGGAAAGTGATCTTTTCTGGTGGCGTCATTTAATTTTCTATAATCAATACATACACGCCATCCTGTTACAGTCCTAGTAGGAATAAGCTCATTTTTCTCATTTGTGATAACAGTCATGCCACCCTTCTTCGGCACGCATTGAACTGGGCTTACCCATGGACTATCAGAAATTGGATATATCAAACCTGCATCTAGCAGTTTAATAATCTCTTTCTTAACTACATCTTGCATATTAGGATTTAGTCTTCGTTGGCGTTGCACATACGTTTTATGACCTTCTTCCATAAGGATTTTATGTGTGCAATACGAAGGACTTATTCCTTTAATATCATGAATCTTCCATGCAATGGCTGGTTTATGAGCTTTCAACACAGAAATGAGTTGTGATTTTTCATTTTCAGTAAGAGAAGACGATATTATTACAGGTAATTCAGATTCACCATGTAAATAAGCGTATTCCAAATGGTTTGGAAGTGGCTTTAACTCTAATTTCGGAGGTTCTTCTATCGATGATTTATATCGATATCTGTCTTCTTCTTTTAGCATTTGAATTTCTTCTGTTGTTGGTTCATATCCATTAGCTATAAGTGTAGCTAACATTTCAGCTTCATCAATTGGTTCATTTCCTTCTCCTAAGAAACATTCTCCTGTTCCTTGTAATTCTGGAAATTCTTCTAATAATTCTGCATGTGCATCTATAGTTTTAATATAATAACATTTATCATCTGCAGATTGTGGTTGTTGCATTGCTCTATCAACTGAAAAGGTAACACTCTCATCCTCTATACTTAGGGTCAGTTTCTTACCGAACACGTCTATCATTGCTTTAGCCGTGTTTAAGAATGGTCTTCCTAATATGAGAGGAACTTGAGAATCTTCTTCCATGTCCAAAACAACAAAATCTACTGGAAATACTAAAGTACCAACTTTAACTAGCATGTTCTCCATTATCCCTCTAGGATATTTTATTGATCTATCGGCTAGTTGTATGCTTATTCTGGTTGGTTTCAATTCTCCAAGGTCTAGTTTAGCGTATAGTGAATACGGCATTAGATTTATACTAGCACCTAAGTCTGCCAATGCTTCTATTGAACTAAGACTACCCAGAAAACATGGAATTGTGAAACTTCCTGGATCAGATAGTTTTTCTGGTATCTTATTCAACAGCACTGCTGAACAATTAGCATTCATAGTAACAGCCGAGAGTTCTTCCATTTTCTTTCTATTCGTGATTAGATCTTTCAAGAATTTAGCATATCTTGGCATTCCTGAAATCACATCAATGAAAGGAAGATTTACATTTATCTGTTTAAACATATCCAAGAATTTGGATTGCTCGGCTTCAAGTTTTTCTTTCTTCATTTTACTCGGATAAGGAAGTGGTGGTTGGTATGGTTTAACATAAGGTTTATCCTTAACTGTGTTATCTTCATTAACCTTTTCAACTACCGGTTCTTTTTCCTTATCTTGATCAGGTTGTGGTTCTTGTGGAGTAGGAATAGTTTCATCAGAAGTTACAGGTATTTCAGGTGGTTTAAGTGTTGTACCACTTCTTGTGGTAATAGCTTTAGCTGTTTCGTTCCGGGGGTTAGCATTTGTATCACTAGGTAGACTTCCCGGTTTTCTTTCACCTATTAACCTTGCTAGGTTACTTACTTCTTGTTCCAGATTTTGAATAGAAGCTTGTTGATTTCTAAATGCTTGAGCATTTTGTTCATTGGTTTGTTTTTGAGATGTGAAAAACTGCGTTTGAGTTTCAACTAGCTTCGTCATTATTTCTTCTAAATTCGGCTTTTTATCATCGGTTTGTTGTGGTGGTTTGTTTTGAAAATTAGGTCTTTGCTGATTATAAGTATTATTGGATATTTGTTGATTGCTAGGACCTTGTTGGTTGTTGTATGGAATATTTCGGTTATAATTCTGGTTTTGATTGTAAATTGGTCTTGGCGGTTGATAATTATTCTGATAATTATTTCCAGGCCTTTGGTTTATGTATGAAATATTCTCTCTTTGTTCCATTGTTAATTCAATATTGAGACAATCTTTTGTCAAATGTGGTCCTCCACACTGCTCACAACTAATTCGTATAGCATGAATATCCTTAGTCATCTTTTCCATTCGTCTCTCGAAAGCATCTATCTTTGCGGAAATGGAATCTAAGTCATGGCTAGAATCGGCTCTAGCTGCTTTAGATGATCTAATGATATCTTTTTCTTGGTGCCACTCATGTGAGTGGGAAGCAGTATTATCAATAATTTTGTAAGCATCAGTTTCGGTTTTCTTCATAATAGAACCACCAGCTGCTATATCTATGTCTTTTCTTGTAGTGATGTCGCATCCTTGGTAGAATATTTGTACTATTTGACAGGTGTCTAAACCATGTTGCGGACATCCTCTTAACAACTTTCCATATCTTGTCCACGCCTCATATAGAGTTTCATTTGGCTTTTGTGTGAACGTAACAATTTCTGCTTGAAGTCTTACGGCTTTAGATGCAGGAAAGAATTGTTTAAGAAATTTATCAATTAAAACATCCCATGTATCAATTGCCCCTTCAGGTAACGATTCCAACCAATCTTTGGCTTCTCCCTTTAAAGTCCAGGGAAATAACATGAGATATATCTGTTCATCCTCCACTTCTCGTATTTTAAATAGTGTGCAGATCCTATTAAAGGTACGTAGATGTTCATTTGGATCTTCCTTCGGCGCACCACTAAATTGGCATTGATTAGTCACCATGTGTAGAATTTGTCCTTTGATTTCATAATCTGGCGCATTAATGTCTGGATGAGTAATTGCGTGACCTTGGCCAGTGCGTTTAGCTCTCATTCGGTCTTCCATACTTAAAGGTTCCAGATTCTCCATAATTGAATTTGAATCGGTATCACTGAATGATTCTGATTTAATAGTTCGTTCCTCAACAATCTCTGTTTGAATGATTGGTGGTTCCGGAGGAAAGTTTAATGGTTCAGGATCTACGAACCGTTCCTGAATATTTTCTGGATTCTCAATTGTGAGGTTTGTTTCAAAAACTGGATTATCGGAAATTTGAACTGAAGTACTTGGTCGACTGGATGACGATTCTAAAGAAAAATCAACGGCGGTTATATTTGTTAAACGATGTCTTGATCGAGTTACAGGTGGTGAGCGTACAAAAGGTGATGAACGTCTTGCTCGGTGCATTCACAGAATATCCTATTAGTTTTTAAAAGGAAAGAAAAATTATAATAAGTTATCCAATCAATAGACTTTTCTGATTTTGCCCACGTTTCGAATAGCCAAAAGATGCAGCAGAGGGGCAGGATTCGTTTGGTCTCAATATAATTGAGGACTGTTTGGCTCCAATAACCCGGTCCACGTACAAATCCAACTATTACTACGAACCAGAAAATTTTGATGTCTATCAATTTAACCACTTAAAATAAATTTTCGCAATTTTAAGAAATTTAGATAAGAAGTAGATAAAATTCTAAGTCCTAAAACTAGAATAGCGAGAAATAAGAAAGACAAAGAGTTCGTCGCAAAAGGTCGAAAAAGAAAAATGGTTAAAAAATAAAAGGTGACGGAAAAATAAAAGAAACTTATAAAAACTTAAAAATACTTAACTAATTTAACCTTATTACTACAACTAACTTAAAATTATAATTGCAAATTGATATTACTAATTGGAATGATAATTGATACATAGTAAAAGGTCTAAAAATATTAAAGCTTACAGGAAAAACTAAATCCCAAATGGAAATAACTTAAAAAGAAACTAAAACTTAAAAAGGCGTCGCAAAATTCTAAAGCACCTAAATCTTAGTCTAAAGAAAAAGCACTTAAGGAATTCTACGGCAAAGCCTAAAAATCTAGGAGTAAAAATGACTATAGCAAAAACTAAGTTTAAAATTAAATATGAGCGAAAAATATAAATATTACGCTACAACGATTAAAAAGGGACAAAATATTAAAAGTTATAAAAAGTTATAAAAATATTAGATTTTATAAAAATATTATTTTTATATTTTATAATAAAAGTATTAAGTTTTAAATATAATAAAACTAATTAAAAGTAATTAATTAAACTAAAATCTTAATTAATAATAATAAAACTAGGGTTTAAATAATAATAATAAATAATATCCGTAATTATTACGAAATTAGGGTTCAGATGTGGTCCTGTCAGACCCTTCATGCGAGTCGCATGATTTAAGCCGGGGGGTCATGCGAGTCGCATGACTAACTGGACCGGTTCAACTGGACAGGTTCAATTTGACAGGTCACGTATATTTAATATTTATTTTCTTTTTTTCTGTTTTATATTTAAAATATAAATATATATATATAATTAAAATAAAATTTAATTTTTAAAACTAAAAATAAACTTAAAATACTTTATAATTTTGTAAAAAGAAAAGAAAAACTTAAAAATACACTTTAAAATACTCTTTTTTTTTTTTTTTTTTTTTCGATTTTAAAAGCTTATATATTTTTTTTTTTATATCTTTTTAATTTTTAAACAAAAATATAAATTTTACAAAAACTAATTATAACTTAAAAATTAAAAATATGGCGTTTCGCTTCGGCGAAGAGACTCCCCGGCAGCGGCGCCAAAAATACTTGATGTCGAACGAGGTGTATATAAAATAGCTTATATTTTACGCAGAAAATACTATTAAATACGATACAATTTTACACAAGATATTTATTTATTTATAGAATGGATATACTTAAACCTTGCTACAACACTTATAGGCAGTGTACCTAATCGTACAGTAGTGTAGTTTTTAGTAAGTCCGGTTCGTTCCACAGGGAAATCTTTAAACAAAGCTCAACGCTATATTAGTTAACTTTTATAAAAATACAAATATATATATAAGTAATATTATTATTATAAAGAGGGGTTTTTACCGTTTAATGACCGGTTTGTCGATTTTAAAACTTTAGTCGCAGTTAAAACCTAATGTAAAACATAAAATAAATACAAGACTTTAAATTAAAGCGTAAAGTAAATAACGATAATGAAATTGCGAATAATAAAAATGCGATAAAAATTAAATTGCGATAATTAAAAAGTACGATAATTAAAAGTGCGATAAAATGAAATAACAATAAATAAAAGTGCGATAATTAGAAGTGCAATTAAATATAAAATAAAGGAAATAAAATATGATATAAAAGAATTATGCTTATTTAAACTTCCGTAATCATGATGTTTGACGTGTTGATTTTAGTTTTATGCCCATGGGTTAATTGTCCTTTGTCCTGGATTATTCAATATGTCCGTCTGGTTTTTGTCCATAACAGTCCATCAGTCATAAATATAAATTGCAAGTGTCCTTGTCAAATTATTATTATACCCGAAGATAAATATTCCAACTAATTGGGGATTCGAATTGTAACAAGGTTTTAATACTTTGTTTAATGAATACACCAGGTTATCGACTGCGTGTAAACCAAGGTTTTACTACTTTGTTAACAATTACACCAATTACCCTTGAATGTAATTTCACCCCTGTTTTAATTATTCTAGTGGCTATTAATCCATTCCCGTGTCCGGTTAAATGAACGATTATTCGTACATATAAATACCCCGCCCATCGTGTCCGATCGAGTGTATATGGTAATTTATAGGGACGCCCAATTGTAAATCTTTATATTAACATTAACAAACTTTCATTTAGTTAAACAAATATAAAGCCCATTAATAGCCCATAGTCTAGTTTCCACAAGTGTCGTTCTTTTATCCAAACCCCAATTATGGTACAAAGCCCAATTACCCAATTTTAGTAATTAGCCCAACATCATGATTACTTCGTTTTAAATAAGCATAATAATAACTTAGCTACGAGACATTAATATAAAAAGGTTGAACATAACTTACAATGATTAAAAATAGCGTAGCGTTACACGGACAGAATTTCGACTTATACCCTTACAACATTCGCTAACATACCCTTATTATTAGAATTATAATTAAAATTAAAATATAAATTATAAATATAAATATATTACGTATATGAAGAGGAAGAGAAAAAGGATATAAAACTCGTCAGAAAACTGGCTATTTATAGGACCTGACCAGCAATCTTACACCATGCGACTCGCATGGTTTTGTGCTTCTGGCCATGCGAGTCGCATGGCCACCCTGGATTCAGCCAACTACTTTTGTTTTCTTCTTGCCGACGTAATATAATAATAATAATATATATAATATATAATTATATATAATTATATATATATTATATTATATTCTTGTGCATAGTAGACTAGATATTTTTGGTCCGTTGCGTCGGGCGTTTCTTCTTGGCTCAGGTCCCGGTTCCGGATTTTCGGACGTCCTCGCGTATTATTTTAAATTGCGTACTTTGCGTTCCGCAACTTGTACTTTTGTCATTTTTGAGACGTTCCTCATCAATATTTTGAACCTTTTTGATTGTATCTTGTACTTTTTAGCTCTTTGGACCTTTTTGTCTTCATTTTGTCGAATCTGCCTTTTGTCTTCACCTTTTATTATTTAAACGAATATCACTTGTAAATAGAACAATTGCAACTAAAAGCTTGTCTTTCTTGAGGAATAATGCTATGAAATATATGTTCGTTTTTAGCATTATCACCTACCCGGAGACATGATTGATGAAATCTTGTCTAGAGTCGGCCAGAATTCTTCGGCACAACTATTTAAGGCGAGATCAGTTTGTAAGACATTCGAAGAACGTTCCAAGAATGTCTTGGTTTATAAGAGACTTTCGTTTGAAAGATGGGGGATATCACATTGGGAAACCCATAAGTTACGATGCGTTTACTTTGACGCATATATTGCGGGGAACCCAAATGCTATTTTACGCAACGGGTTAAGAAATTATTTTGACTCAATATATCCGAATATTGGACTTCGTGATTTAGAAAAAGCGGCTAACATGCAACATAAAGAAGCATGTTATGCTTACGGATTAGTAATGTTCGCTTCTCACCAAAGTGAGAACAAGAACATCGGGCTACAACTATTAAACAAAACGTTTCCACAAGTGACGGAGTCGGTAATTGGGGTAAGAAATGAGGTTTTTAGATTATTACGGGACTGTTGGACATTACGTAACCCTCGTCCCTTTGATGACGTTACAACACGCTGTCTTATCAACGGCCATAACGGTTATGTTGCACAAGACCAAGGATGGGAAGTAGTCCTAGTAAAACCAGAATGCATGACTTGTTTCTGGACGTATGAATTACGTGTCTTTATTGCCTTTGCTGAACGACTTGTGTACTAGCTAGAATTGTCTTCACAACTATCTTGTATCAAAGTTATTGTGTGCTATATTTCATGCTTTATGTAAAATAAGCGGTATTGTAAGTTTGTAAAATATTGTATAAAAGTTTGGACGCGAAATATTATTATAATCAGTTTTTCATATAGAATTGTAGTAGTTGAATTGTATATTAGCTACTAAGTATGAACTTAACGGGTAGGTACTACCCGAATTTAAACTTATAAAACGCTAATATGAAGAAAAAGCTTTTATAAATGAGTTCATATTATGCTACGAAATACTATTAACTACTCTTAATATTCTGTATGATTAACTTGTTCCATTTAACTATTTTGAAGGAAATGGCACCGACTACTCGACACACCGTGAATATGAATGAAGAGGAATTCCGTACTTTTCTAGCTTCAAACATAGCCGCAGTACAGGCTGCGCTACATACCAACAATAACCTTGGATCTAGCAGTACAGGAAATCGTGTAGGATGCACCTACAAAGAATTCACTGCCTGCAAACCTTTGGAATTTGATGGAACCGAAGGACCGATCGGATTGAAACGGTGGACCGAGAAGGTTGAATCGGTGTTTGCCATAAGTAAGTGTACTGAAGAGGACAAAGTGAAGTACGCTACGCATACCTTCACAGGTTCTGCGTTAACATGGTGGAATACCTATCTAGAGCAAGTGGGACAAGATGATGCGTACGCACTACCGTGGTCAGCATTCAAGCACTTGATGAACGAGAAGTACCGTCCCAGAACCGAGGTCAATAAGCTCAAGACAGAACTTAGAGGGTTATGAACCCAAGGATTTGATATTACCACGTACGAAAGACGATTCACAGAATTGTGCCTATTGTGTCCGGGAGCATTCGAAGATGAGGAAGAGAAGATCGACGCGTTTGTGAAAGGATTACCGGAAAGAATCCAAGAAGATATAAGTTCACACGAGCCCGCCTCCATACAACAGGCATGTAGAATGGCTCACAAACTAGTGAACCAGATTGAAGAAAGAATTAAAGAACAGACTGCTGAAGAGGCCAATGTGAAGCAAGTCAAAAGAAAGTGGGAGGAAAACGGTGATAAGAATCACCAATACAACAACAACAGCAATTACAACAATAATCGCAACAATTATCCCAACAATCGCAACATCAATCGCAACTACAACAAACGGCCCAACAACAACAACAACAACAACAACAACAGCAACTACAACAATCATCCCAACAACAATAATAACCGCAACAACAACAACAATCAGAAGCAACTATGCCAAAGGTGTGAAAAGAATCACTCGGGGTTCTGCACCAAATTTTGCAACAAGTGTAAAAGAAATGGTCATAGCGCGGCGAAGTGTGAGGTCTACGGACCAGGGGTTAATAGAACGAAAGGAACAAATGGTGTCGGAACGAGTAATGGCGGAGCAAGTAGTGTCGGAGCAAGTTATGCCAATGTAGTTTGTTATAAATGTGGAAAACCAGGCCACATTATTAGAAATTGCCCGAACCAGGAGAACACGAATGGACAAGGCCGTGGAAGAGTTTTTAATATTAATGCGGTAGAGGCACAGGAAGACCCGGAGCTTGTTACGGGTACGTTTCTTATTGACAATAAATCTGCTTACGTTTTATTTGATTCGGGTGCGGATAGAAGCTATATGAGTAGAGATTTTTGTGCTAAATTAAGTTGTCCATTGACGCCTTTGGATAGTAAATTTTTACTCGAATTAGCAAATGGTAAATTAATTTCAGCAGATAATATATGTCGGAATCGAGAAATTAAACTGGTTAGCGAAACATTTAAGATTGATTTGATACCAGTAGAGTTAGGGAGTTTTGATGTGATAATCGGTATGGACTGGTTGAAAGAAGTGAAAGCGGAGATCGTTTGTTACAAAAATGCAATTCGCATTATACGAGAAAAAGGAAAACCCTTAATGGTGTACGGAGAAAAGGGCAACACGAAGCTACATCTTATTAGTAATTTGAAGGCACAAAAACTAATAAGAAAAGGTTGCTATGCTGTTCTAGCACACGTCGAGAAAGTACAAACTGAAGAAAAGAGCATCAATGATGTTCCCATTGCAAAAGAATTTCCCGATGTATTTCCGAAAGAATTACCGGGATTACCCCCACATCGATCCGTTGAATTTCAAATAGATCTTGTACCAGGAGCTGCACCAATAGCTCGTGCTCCTTACAGACTCGCACCCAGTGAGATGAAAGAACTGCAAAGCCAATTACAAGAACTTTTAGAGCGTGGTTTCATTCGACCAAGCACATCACCGTGGGGAGCTCCTGTTTTGTTTGTCAAGAAGAAAGATGGTACATTCAGGTTGTGTATCGACTACCGAGAGTTGAACAAACTTACCATCAAGAACCGCTACCCACTACCGAGAATCGACGACTTATTTGATCAACTACAAGGCTCGTCTGTTTATTCAAAGATTGACTTACGTTCCGGGTATCATCAAATGCGGGTGAAAGAAGATGATATTCCAAAGACTGCTTTCAGAACACGTTACGGTCATTACGAGTTTATGGTCATGCCGTTTGGTTTAACTAATGCACCAGCTGTGTTCATGGACCTTATGAACCGAGTGTGTGGACCATACCTTGACAAGTTTGTCATTGTTTTCATTGATGACATACTTATTTACTCAAAGAATGACCAAGAACACGGTGAACATTTGAGAAAGGTGTTAGAAGTATTGAGGAAGGAAGAATTGTACGCTAAGTTTTCAAAGTGTGCATTTTGGTTGGAAGAAGTTCAATTCCTCGGTCACATAGTGAACAAAGAAGGTATTAAGGTGGATCCGGCAAAGATAGAAACTGTTGAAAAGTGGGAAACCCCGAAAACTCCGAAACACATACGCCAGTTTTTAGGACTAGCTGGTTACTACAGAAGGTTCATCCAAGACTTTTCCAGAATAGCAAAACCCTTGACTGCATTAACGCATAAAGGGAAGAAATTTGAATGGAATGATGAACAAGAGAAAGCGTTTCAGTTATTGAAGAAAAAGCTAACTACGGCACCTATATTGTCATTGCCTGAAGGGAATGATGATTTTGTGATTTATTGTGACGCATCAAAGCAAGGTCTCGGTTGTGTATTAATGCAACGAATGAAGGTGATTGCTTATGCGTCTAGACAATTGAAGATTCACGAACAAAATTATACGACGCATGATTTGGAATTAGGCGCGGTTGTTTTTGCATTAAAGACTTGGAGGCACTACTTATATGGGGTCAAAAGTATTATATATACCGACCACAAAAGTCTTCAACACATATTTAATCAGAAACAACTGAATATGAGGCAGCGTAGGTGGATTGAATTATTGAATGATTACGATTTTGAGATTCGTTACCACCCGGGGAAGGCAAATGTGGTAGCCGATGCCTTGAGCAGGAAGGACAGAGAACCCATTCGAGTAAAATCTATGAATATAATGATTCATAATAACATTACTACTCAAATAAAGGAGGCGCAACAAGGAGTTTTAAAAGAGGGAAATTTAAAGGATGAAATACCCAAAGGATCGGAGAAGCATCTTAATATTCGGGAAGACGGAACCCGATATAGGGCTGAAAGGATTTGGGTACCAAAATTTGGAGATATGAGAGAAATGGTACTTAGAGAAGCTCATAAAACCAGATACTCAATACATCCTGGAACGGGGAAGATGTACAAGGATCTCAAGAAACATTTTTGGTGGCCGGGTATGAAAGCCGATGTTGCTAAATACGTAGGAGAATGTTTGACGTGTTCTAAGGTTAAAGCTGAGCATCAGAAACCATCAGGTCTACTTCAACAACCCGAAATCCCGGAATGGAAATGGGAAAACATTACCATGGATTTCATCACTAAATTGCCAAGGACTGCAAGTGGTTTTGATACTATTTGGGTAATAGTTGATCGTCTCACCAAATCAGCACACTTCCTACCAATAAGAGAAGATGACAAGATGGAGAAGTTAGCACGACTGTATTTGAAGGAAGTCGTCTCCAGACATGGAATACCAATCTCTATTATCTCTGATAGGGATGGCAGATTTATTTCAAGATTCTGGCAGACATTACAGCAAGCATTAGGAACTCGTCTAGACATGAGTACTGCCTATCATCCACAAACTGATGGGCAGAGCGAAAGGACGATACAAACGCTTGAAGACATGCTACGAGCATGTGTTATTGATTTCGGAAACAGTTGGGATCGACATCTACCGTTAGCAGAATTTTCCTACAACAACAGCTACCATTCAAGCATTGAGATGGCGCCGTTTGAAGCACTTTATGGTAGAAAGTGCAGGTCTCCGATTTGTTGGAGTGAGGTGGGGGATAGACAGATTACGGGTCCGGAGATTATACAAGAAACTACCGAGAAGATCATCCAAATTCAACAACGGTTGAAAACCGCCCAAAGTCGACAAAAGAGCTACGCTGACATTAAAAGAAAAGATATAGAATTTGAAATTGGAGAGATGGTCATGCTTAAAGTTTCACCTTGGAAAGGCGTTGTTCGATTTGGTAAACGAGGGAAATTAAATCCAAGGTATATTGGACCATTCAAGATTATTGATCGTGTCGGACCAGTAGCTTACCGACTTGAGTTACCTCAACAACTCGCGGCTGTACATAACACTTTCCACGTCTCGAATTTGAAGAAATGTTTTGCTAAAGAAGATCTCACTATTCCGTTAGATGAAATCCAAATCAACGAAAAACTCCAATTCATCGAAGAACCCGTCGAAATAATGGATCGTGAGGTTAAAAGACTTAAGCAAAACAAGATACCAATTGTTAAGGTTCGATGGAATGCTCGTAGAGGACCCGAGTTCACCTGGGAGCGTGAAGATCAGATGAAGAAGAAATACCCGCATCTATTTCCAGAAGATTCGTCAACACCTTCAACAGCTTAAAATTTCGGGACGAAATTTATTTAACGGGTAGGTACTGTAGTGACCCGAACTTTTTCATGTTTATATATATTAATTGAGATTGATGTTTACATGATTAAATGTTTCCAACATGTTAAGCAATCAAACTTGTTAAGACTTGATTAATTGAAATAGGTTTCATATAGACAATTGACCACCCAAGTTGACCGGTGATTCACGAACGTTAAAACTTGTAAAAAAACTATATGATGACATATATATGGTTATATATATAGTTAACATGATATTATGATAAGTAAACATATCATTAATTATATTAACAATGAACTACATATGTAAAAACAAGACTACTAACTTAATGATTTTGAAACGAGACATATATGTAACGTTTATCGTTGTAACGACATTTAATGTATATATATCATATTAAGAGATATTTGTACATCATAATATCATGATAATATAATAATTTAAAATCTCTTTTGATATTATAAACATTGGGTTAACAACATTTAACAAGATCGTTAACCTAAAGGTTTCAAAACAACACTTACATGTAACGACTAACGATGACTTAACGACTCAGTTAAAATGTATATACATGTAGTGTTTTAATATGTATTTATACACTTTTGAAAGATTTCAATACACTTATCAAAATACTTCTACTTAACAAAAATGCTTACAATTACATTCTCGTTCAGTTTCATCAACAATTCTACTCGTATGCACCCGTATTCGTACTCGTACAATACACAGCTTTTAGATGTATGTACTATTGGTATATACACTCCAATGATCAGCTCTTAGCAGCCCATGTGAGTCACCTAACACATGTGGGAACCATCATTTGGCAACTAGCATGAAATATCTCATAAGATTACAAAAATATGAGTAATCATTCATGACTTATTTACATGAAAACAAAATTACATATCCTTTATATCTAATCCATACACCAACGACCAAAAACACCTACAAACACTTTTATTCTTCAATTTTCTTCATCTAATTGAACTCTCTCAAGTTCTATCTTCAAGTTCTAAGTGTTCTTCATAAATTCCAAAAGTTCTAGTTTCATAAAATCAAGAATACTTTCAAGTTTGCTAGCTCACTTCCAATCTTGTAAGGTGATCATCCAACCTCAAGAAATCTTTGTTTCTTACAGTAGGTTATCATTCTAATACAAGGTAATAATCATATTCAAACTTTGGTTCAATTTCTATAACTATAACAATCTTATTTCAAGTGATGATCTTACTTGAACTTGTTTTCGTGTCATGATTTTGCTTCAAGAACTTTGAGCCATCCAAGGATCCATTGAAGCTAGATCCATTTTTCTCTTTTCCAGTAGGTTCATCCAAGGAACTTAAGGTAGTAATGATGTTCATAACATCATTCGATTCATACATATAAAGCTATCTTATTCGAAGGTTTAAACTTGTAATCACTAGAACATAGTTTAGTTAATTCTAAACTTGTTCGCAAACAAAAGTTAATCCTTCTAACTTGACTTTTAAAATCAACTAAACACATGTTCTATATCTATATGATATGCTAACTTAATGATTTAAAACCTGGAAACACGAAAAACACCGTAAAACCGGATTTACGCCGTCGTAGTAACACCGCGGGCTGTTTTGGGTTAGTTAATTAAAAACTATGATAAACTTTGATTTAAAAGTTGTTATTCTGAGAAAATGATTTTTATTATGAACATGAAACTATATCCAAAAATTATGGTTAAACTCAAAGTGGAAGTATGTTTTCTAAAATGGTCATCTAGACGTCGTTCTTTCGACTGAAATGACTACCTTTACAAAAACGACTTGTAACTTATTTTTCCGACTAGAAACCTATACTTTTTTTGTTTAGATTCATAAAATAGAGTTCAATATGAAACCATAGCAATTTGATTCACTCAAAACGGATTTAAAATGAAGAAGTTATGGGTAAAACAAGATTGGATAATTTTTCTCATTTTAGCTACGTGAAAATTGGTAACAAATCTATTCCAACCATAACTTAATCAACTTGTATTATATATTATGTAATCTTGAGATACCATAGACACGTATACAATGTTTCGACCTATCATGTCGACACATCTATAATATTTCGGAACAACCATAGACACTCTATATGTGAATGTTGGAGTTAGCTATACAGGGTTGAGGTTGATTCCAAAATATATATAGTTTGAGTTGTGATCAATACTGAGATACGTATACACTGGGTCGTGGATTGATTCAAGATAATATTTATCGATTTATTTCTGTACATCTAACTGTGGACAACTAGTTGTAGGTTACTAACGAGGACAGCTGACTTAATAAACTTAAAACATCAAAATATATTAAAAGTGTTGTAAATATATTTTGAACATACTTTGATATATATGTATATATTGTTATAGGTTCGTGAATCAACCAGTGGCCAAGTCTTACTTCCCGACGAAGTAAAAATCTGTGAAAGTGAGTTATAGTCCCACTTTTAAAATCTAATATTTTTGGGATGAGAATACATGCAGGTTTTATAAATGATTTACAAAATAGACACAAGTACGTGAAACTACATTCTATGGTTGAATTATCGAAATCGAATATGCCCCTTTTTATTAAGTCTGGTAATCTAAGAATTAGGGAACAGACACCCTAATTGACGCGAATCCTAAAGATAGATCTATTGGGCTTAACAAACCCCATCCAAAGTACCGGATGCTTTAGTACTTCGAAATTTATATCATATCCGAAGGGTATCCCGGAATGATGGGGATATTCTTATATATGCATCTTGTTAATGTCGGTTACCAGGTGTTCACCATATGAATGATTTTTATCTCTATGTATGGGATGTGTATTGAAATATGAAATCTTGTGGTCTATTGTTACGATTTGATATATATAGGTTAAACCTATAACTCACCAACATTTTTGTTGACGTTTAAAGCATGTTTATTCTCAGGTGAATTTTAAGAGCTTCCGCTGTTGCATACTAAAATAAGGACAAGATTTGGAGTCCATGTTTGTATGATATTGTGTAAAAACTGCATTCAAGAAACTGATTTCGATGTAACATATTTGTATTGTAAACCATTATGTAATGGTCGTGTGTAAACAGGATATTTTAGATTATCATTATTTGATAATCTACGTAAAACTTTTTAAACCTTTATTTATGAAATAAAGGTTATGGTTTGTTTTAAAAATGAATGCAGTCTTTGAAAAACGTCTCATATAGAGGTCAAAACCTCGCAACGAAATCAATTAATATGGAACGTTTTTAATCAATAAGAACGGGACATTTCAGATGGTCTCCCAAAGAGCATCAAACACGGGGTAATGTCATCCAAACCCACTAATCATCAAGCAGCTTTGAACATGGCCCGCAAGTTGATAGAAACGGTGGACGAAATTGTAGTGCCGGCACCTAAAGCCGAGGATAAGTCGGGTAACAACAAAAGAAAATGGGAAACCCCCCAATCAAGCAACAACAACTTTGCCAAGAAGCCTTACACCTCCGACGGCAAGAAAGGTTATGCCGGAAACCTACCTCTTTGCAACAAATGCAACAAGCACCACTTTGGTGAATGTGGCAAGCTAATTTGCCATCGGTGCCAAGGAGTTGGTCATAAGGTCAACGAATGTAAAAGTGTCGCCCCCACCGCTCGAAAGGGGCCCAATGCACCAAAAACGGACACTTGTTACGAATGTGGCCAAACGGGCCATTATAGAAATGCATGCCCGAAGAAGAAAGATAACCCCAATACGCGCGGCCGAGCTTTCAACATCAACACCGAAGAAGCCCGAGATGACAATGAATTAGTTACGGGTACGTTTCTTCTCAACAACACTTATGTTACTTGTTTATTCGATTCAGGTGCCGATAAACGCTTTGTATCCAAGACTTTGATTCATTCTTTTAGCACTCCACCACTCCCACTAGATACCACTTATACCATTGAAGTGGCCTATGGGAAACTATTGAGTGCCGACACATATTACCGGGGGTGTACGTTAAACATTTTGGGTAATGAGTTTGAAATTGACTTGATACCCATGGAACTAGGAAGCTTCGATGTAATAATCGGTATGAATTGGCTAGCCAAAACGAAATCTCACATCCTTTATGATCTTAACGCAATCCGGATTACTATCGAGAATGGTGAACCTTTGATTGTTTATGGCGATAAGAGTTGCACCGTACTCAACCTCGTTTCATGCATTAAAGTTAGAAAACTACTCCGTAAGGGTTGATTTGCGATCCTTGCTCACGTTAAGAAAGTCGAGTCCGATGAGAAGCACATCGATGATGTGCCAATTGTTAGTGACTATTCCGATGTATTTCCCGACGAATTGCCGGGTCTTCCACCTCATCAACCGGTTGAATTCCAAATCGATCTTATTCCGGGAGCCGCACCCGTAGCACGTGCACCATATAGACTCGCTCCATCCGAAATGCAAGAATTGCAAAGTCAAATCCAAGAACTACTTGATCGTAGTTTTATCCAACCTAGCCATTCACCTTGGGGTGCTCCGATTTTATTCGTTAAGAAGAAAGATGGATCCCTACGAATGTGCATTGACTATCGTTGAAATGTACCGTTCTTATTGATTAAAAACGTTCCATATTAATTGATTTCGTTGCGAGGTTTTGACCTCTATATGAGACGTTTTTCAAAGACTGCATTCATTTTTAAAACAAACCATAACCTTTATTTCATAAATAAAGGTTTAAAAAGCTTTACGTAGATTATCAAATAATGATAATCTAAAATATCCTGTTTACACACGACCATTACATAATGGTTTACAATACAAATATGTTACATCAAAATCAGTTTCTTGAATGCAGTTTTTACACAATATCATACAAACATGGACTCCAAATCTTGTCCTTATTTTAGTATGCAACAGCGGAAGCTCTTAATATTCACCTGAGAATAAACATGCTTTAAACGTCAACAAAAATGTTGGTGAGTTATAGGTTTAACCTATATATATCAAATCGTAACAATAGACCACAAGATTTCATATTTCAATACACATCCCATACATAGAGATAAAAATCATTCATATGGTGAACACCTGGTAACCGACATTAACAAGATGCATATATAAGAATATCCCCATCATTTCGGGACACCCTTCGGATATGATATAAATTTCGAAGTACTAAAGCATCCGGTACTTTGGATGGGGCTTGTTAGGCCCAATAGATCTATCTTTAGGATTCACGTCAATTAGGGTGTCTGTTCCCTAATTCTTAGATTACCAGACTTAATAAAAAGGGGCATATTCGATTTCAATAATTCAACCATAGAATGTAGTTTCACGTACTTGTGTCTATTTTGTAAATCATTTATAAAACCTGCATGTATTCTCATCCCAAAATATTAGATTTTAAAAGTGGGACTATAACTCACTTTCACAGATTTTTACTTCGTCGGGAAGTAAGACTTGGCCACTGGTTGATTCACGAACCTATAACAATATATACATATATATCAAAGTATGTTCAAAATATATTTACAACACTTTTAATATATTTTGATGTTTTAAGTTTATTAAGTCAGCTGTCCTCGTTAGTAACCTACAACTAGTTGTCCACAGTTAGATGTACAGAAATAAATCGATAAATATTATCTTGAATCAATCCACAACCCAGTGTATACGTATCTCAGTATTGATCACAACTCAAACTATATATATTTTGGAATCAACCTCAACCCTGTATAGCTAACTCCAACATTCACATATAGAGTGTCTATGGTTGTTCCGAAATATATATAGATGTGTCGACATAATAGGTCGAAACATTGTATACGTGTCTATGGTATCTCAAGATTACATAATATACAATACAAGTTGATTAAGTTATGGTTGGAATAGATTTGTTACCAATTTTCACGTAGCTAAAATGAGAAAAATTATCCAATCTTGTTTTACCCATAACTTCTTCATTTTAAATCCGTTTTGAGTGAATCAAATTGCTATGGTTTCATATTGAACTCTATTTTATGAATCTAAACAGAAAAAGTATAGGTTTATAGTCGGAAAAATAAGTTACAAGTCATTTTTGTAAAGGTAGTCATTTCAGTCGAAAGAACGACGTCTAGATGACCATTTTAGAAAACATACTTCCACTTTGAGTTTAACCATAATTTTTGGATATAGTTTCATGTTCATAATAAAAATCATTTTCTCAGAATAACAACTTTTAAATCAAAGTTTATCATAGTTTTTAATTAACTAACCCAAAACAGCCCGCGGTGTTACTACAACGGCGTAAATCCGGTTTTACGGTGTTTTTCATTTTTCCAGGTTTTAAATGTAGTGACCCGGAAAATTTCGACTAATTTTGAACCAAACTCTCGATACGATTTCATATTTTCTACACGATAAGCAAAGTCTGTTATGTTGAATCTCAAAAATTTTGAACTATTTCATGAAATCATTTGACCTTGACTATTTTCGACGATTCACGAACCATTGGTTGTAAATATATGTGTATATATAAATATATGTACATGTATATATATATATATATATATATATATATATATATATATATATATATATATATATAATAACTTGAATTAAATTAATAAACTATTATTATATATAGATATATATACATATATATATATATAAATATATGAATACTACTTGTATATATATATATATTGTTATATTAAATTTAATTACTTAACATATATAATTAATATATTCAATTGTGTAATAAAACTTGCTATTTAAAACTATTTATATATATAAAGAGAATATATTAAAAATAATTGATTTCGAGCCTAATTAGTAAATGTCAGGGATACTCGGTCGACGTTTCGTTAGTTTTAATATAGATATATTAAATGTTCATGAAGGACTAAAATAAAAGTTGAACTGTAAATCAATTACGAAGATGTTAGATTTGTTAAAAATATTTTTACCTTTTTAAGTTTAAATATTAGTACTCCGTACATATAAATTGGAACAGAAAATAAATAATTATCAAACCTTTTTATCAGGTTTCAAACAGTTAATGAGTGAAATAATTAAATATATTTAATCTAAAAATTTGGGATTTTTAGGGACACTTTTATACGTTAAATGTTTAGCAATGGACACGATATAGCCATCCGGGGAAAAACGTCGGCAGAATTATTGTGATGGCTTTCCTGTTCTTTCACATGTTTGATTTTATTATTATATTGTTATTATTATTAATTATTAATTATTATTAGTTATTATTAATATTAAAGTTATTACTTTTCAACTGCATATATACATATATATTTGTGTATATGATTTTCTTTATCACTCAACCCTCTTCTTCCTAGTCACCACCCCACTATCACCACCATCGTGTAAACCACCATCACCACCATCATAATCACCGGCACCCTCACCCATCGAGAAGCCATCACCACCGTAATCTGTAACCCTCGAATCATCACCCTTGTCCCTCTCCTCACTCTTCTCTCTCTCTCTCTCTCTCTCTCTCTCTCTCCTTTCTCTCTCTTTTCTTTATGTTTTGAACCGTTAAAACCATTTCAATGTGCTTCTGCGTTTATACTTCCAATCCTGTACAACAACGATGATGTATCATGATGAGATAGAAAAGGGTTACTGTTACAATTACGCAACGAAGAAGACGATGCTACAGTTCATCTCTTTTCTATATATATATTTCTTTTGTTTCTGTTTTGCAACCAACCCCCATGACACCACAATCTGATCAAACTGCTGCTACTCTCTTTGGTCTCCTTCTAAATTCTGTTATAGAAATAAATATGATGACATTAGGATAATGAATGAAGACAAGCTACATAAAATAATAACAATAATGGAAATGATAAAGATGTTTCTTTCTTTGTTCTTGTTGGCCGACAACTAATTAATCACATGGACCCATTCCCTAATTTCTTTCTTTTACTATGTTATAATTCAAAACAAATCACCACATGACCACTTCCATCGAACCTACAACCTTTAGAACCATTACTTCTGTTTCTATGAACCGTATTCACCACTACAACCTTTCTGAAAATCGTGAACCATTAAACCACCATGAAAACATTCTTTTCTTGCTGCACGTTAACTGCTACTGCAAGTGTTTTGTGTTTCTGTTTCCGGTCCAAACCCCACAGTCCCACACACAAACCCACTCGTCTTTATTTTTCTTCTCTCACGAAACCCATAGTTGCTGCTTTCTATTTCTGTTTGAAACCCACAAGAACAACATTGAATCCACAAAACACCACTGATACCCTTGTTGATTTCCTGTTATTATTCGAACACCTCGTCACTTTCAACAAGAACCCATATATATCGATCACCTTTATATCATTACTATATATATTACTGTTCCACTGCTATTCTTTGTTTTTGTCCCTATTTCCAAATAAACTGCAATTATTATTATTGTTGTTGAAAGAAGATGTTGAACTATGGTGAGTCAATGGTGAACGAACCCAATGATAATGATCATCATTATGATATGATTATGACGGTGTACACGATGGTAATGAAGATTCATGATAATGATTGTTATGCGATCATGAATGAGATGATGATAAACCGAAACCCATTTGTTTTTCCGTTGTAAACCAAACAACGAAACCCACATGTTTTGTTCCGGTTACCACTCGATGAGACCATCACTTGCTACTAGTTTCTGTTTCCGTTCATCTTTTTGATCGAACCACCATATCACCATAACCATTAGAACCACTTTTATCGATCACCGAATCATCTATCTTCTGTTTTCTATTCACCTTATTACTTGATTTTGCTAGCCGTCAAAAAAAAAAAACTCACACGAACAACCTGCTACAACCTATTTCTATCTGGTGTCCTTTAACTATTGTTATACGAAGAGGAAGAGGAGATAATCGATACCTAATGGCGGCTGTTATATAGTTTTAATTATTGTGGAGTCAGACAAAACCATAGTACACGCACTCATCTTATTTTATTACTGGATCGATTTTTCTTTATAGACTACAAAAGTTTTTGCACCTTGGGCCGTTATTTTTATTTTTTTGATTTCACTTGGGCTGCGTATTGGGTTTTTGTGTTGGTATTGTTGGGCCTAGCTCAACTGGGATATATACGAATTATATAGTTTTGGATTCGGTATACTATCAGAAAAACAAGATTGACTCGATGGTTATGGGTGTTTGTGGGAAAGGAGAGGTTGCGGGTTCGAGTCCCGTCGCGGGCAGTTTATCTTTTTCCTATTTTGAGGTAGTTTTCTTTACTAAAACTTTTATTATTACTACTTATTGTTATTATTATTGTTATTTTAATTATTATTATTATATTATCTATTATTAATATCAAAACAAGTATTAGAACAAGTATTATTATTATTATCGTTAAGTAATAAAAATTTTCATTAGTATTAGTATTACTAATTATTAATAAATATTATTAATAAGTATTATAAATATTAGTTATTATTGTTATTACCGCTAATATAAGTAGTAGTTATCAACTATTATTATCGTTATCATCACCCTAGTTACAATTATAATTATTGTTATTAATATTGTTATTACTAATATTATTATCAAAATAGGTATTATTATTAAATACTATGATTATTAATATTCTCCTTATTAATCTCAAAAACTACCTTTTAAGCAGATAAATATTTTGTACATGAAATATACTTACTACTTATACTATAATTATATTAAAACTTCATATAACTATATATATCAAACTTACTAATATTATTTATATAAATACTTACAAATAACAAACTATTGATTTTTACATATAATATTAAACAAGTATGGATATATTAATATAACTATATAAATAATAACCATTTTGAATATGAACGCAAATTAAATATGTAATATATAAATTAAGATATAATAAATTGTTCAATTACGATTATACGTTTTAATATATATAAACCAATGATATAGGTTCGTGAATCCGAGGCCAAGCCTACATTTGTTCAATACCGTCATATGTATTTTTACTACAAAATACAGTATGGTGAGTTTCATTAATCCCTTTTTAAATGCTTTTGCAATATATATTTTTGGGACTGAGAATACATGCGCTGTTTTTATAAATGTTTTACAAAATAGACACAAGTAATCGAAACTACATTATATGGTTGAATTATCGAAATCGAATATGCCCCTTTTTATTAAGTCTGGTAATCTAAGAATTAGGGAACAAACACCCTAATTGACGCGAATTCTAAAGATAGATCTATCGGGCCCCAACAAGCCCCATCCAAAGTACCGGATGCTTTAGTACTTCAAAATTTATATCATGTCCGAAGGAGGATCCCGGAATGATGGGGATATTCTTATATGCATATTGTGAATGTCGGTTACCAGGTGTTCAATCCATATGAATGATATTTTTGTCTCTATGCATGGGACGTATGTTTATGAGAAATGAAAATCTTGTGGTCTATTAAAATGATGAAAATGATTGTTTATGATAAACTAATGAACTCACCAACCTTTTGGTTGACACTTGAAAGCATGTTTATTCTCAGGTATGAAAGAAATTTTCCGCTGTGCATTTGCTCATTTTAGAGATATTACTTGGAGTCATTCATGGCATATTTCAAAAGACATTGCATTCGAGTCGTTGAGTTCATCAAGATTATTATTAAGTCATTTATAGTTGGATATATTGTGAAATGGTATGCATGCTGTTAACTTTCGATGAAATAAAAGTTTGTCTTTTAAAAACGAATGCAATGTTTGTAAAATGTATCATGTAGAGGTCAAGTACCTCGCGATGTAATCAACTATTGTGAATCGTTTATAATCGATATGGACTTCGTCCGTATGGATTAGGACGGGTCGTTTCAGTTGGTATCAGATCAGAGGTCTTAGCGAACGATGTCTGCATTAGTGTGTCTAACTGATAAGTCGTTAGGATGCATTAGTGAGTCTGGACTTCGACCGTGTCTGTATGTCAAGAGTTTTGCTTATCATTTTGTGTCAAAGATTACCTGCTTATCATTCTTAGAAAATCACTTGCTTATCATTCTTATTCTAGACACGTTTTACTGCATTGACTGCATGAATAGTGTATAGACAAAAATTCATATCTTAGCGTATCTGCTACTTCATATCTTAGCGTACCTGTTACTGTAACTTTGTCTGACATATTCCGTAAATTCCTCCGTAACTTATGGGATTTTAGTATTATATATGCATATGTAAATTATGTATTGCAGGGTACTAATCTACATCCAGTAATCTATTTCTTATCGAAAATCCTTCATCTGATTGTACAAGATGAATCCCTCAACCAGTTCGAGTCCCTCAGATTTCGATTACTATTCCGATAGTTATTCCGACAGCTATTCCGACATAGATATTCACCTAAGCTCCGAAAGCGATGTCACCAGAATGAATCAATCAATCAGCCATCCCCAAATTCATCTGATGCATTCGTAGTTGACTTAATAAATGGAGACGCGAAGAAGGCGATCCCTTCCACCAACCGAATTCACCTCTTGACAATGAACCTGAAGCTTTTACCGGCGAACCTATCCGAAACACCATTTTCAGCCTCATTTCCAGGATAGCTCGTCACTATTATATTCTATCTAAAATTCTAAACCTTATTCATTTGCTTGTTCCGACCGACAATCATCTTGGAATAATAGGAGAAGTCAACGAACTTCGCGCTCGAGTAATCAATCTGGAGAATATGGTACAAAATGTACCAGCTTCAGCAACATCATCGGCACCAACAGTACCATCAGTAACAGCACCAGTACCATCAACAATCCATGCCTTAACATCTCATTATGTACCTCGAGTATAATCATTGTTCTACGTATCGTTCTACATCGATTATCTTCGTTCTTCATGACGATTAAGTAATCTCTAAATGTTTTAGAGATTATGTATTCTAGTTCTAATGGAAAACCAAATGAGTTTAATATCACATTGACTCATTAAATCCATAATTACGTCTGAAGAAAATATATATGTATATATGTTTTCATAAAGATTGTAATTAAAATTTTTATTGTACAAACTGTTAATGGTGAAAATATTTTAACGGGTAGGTAATACCCGAGGAATATTTAGATTTCACATTAATAAGATACACTGTACATCCATCGAATCTGATTCAACAACCATTTACTATCCTATTTACATCTACCGATATACGAATCCGTTCACCACATAATAACCATTTTCATTCAAATTCAATTTCATATTTGTATTTTGACTTACCAGAATCCAACAAGTGGCATAATGAAGAAATAATGAACACAATAAAAATTGATTAGAAACAGACTAATTAACAATATGAAATTTTATTAAGAAACCACGCTAACAAGATCCTATCTAACTGTTCCTAGCTAACTGTTACTATATGACTATTTCCTTAAAATATACTAGTTTAGGTGGAGCTATTGAACTATTGGACTATTGGACTACTATTATGGACAATTAAAAATTATTAAAAGAGTAGAAAATATTAAATACAACACATTTCGACTTAAAAGATTGTAAATAAATTTCATCTTCTACAATTAAATAATTCCTCAAGTTGCCACTTGATTTCATTCTAAACTTCATTAGTATCTTGACGATTACAATCTGCGTTCAAACCTTTCATGATTCTTGAAAACACCTCAATCGATAGGATGAATCAACCGCACTTCATCTACAGAAGAAAAGATTTATGCATATAGTTATGCACCTAAGAAACTCTCGGCAACTGAGTAAAAGTTTAACACGTAGCCGCGTTAGATCCTTTGGCAATTATTAGCAAAAATAATTTTTCGATCCCTTTTCAAAGTAGCCAATTTTGTCACAGCTCCATCAAGTCAACTTCAATTTTTTTATTCGAAGTAACCTTACTATAATCCTGAAATATATACGATTACCCTTTTGATACCGGAGAAATTTTCTTATATTCCACCATATTACCAGCAGACGTACCAGCAACCTCATTGCTTCTTGGCTTAGATCTCTCTGACAAATCATTATATTTATTCAGTGAAACTCTATCATATACTCATCCGCATCATGTAATGAGAACTGCCATATCAATTACCGGGAATTAGCAATCAGTACTTTGAAAACTCACATCATATCTATATCAACAGTTATATGTATGACATTTATCTTTTAGAATTATGATCTCTCATTCTGAAATTCTGAAAAGCACTCTGTCACAAATCAATACTATGAATGTTGAAAAAGTTGAATGAAGCAGCAGAAATCACAGACAACCGCAAACAACCTTAATCATCGGAAGTTTGATGATAAAGAATAGTATGTTGGAAAAGCTCAGAAAAGTTGGAATTGGAAAACGGATTGAGCTAACCACAAAGGAGACCAAGGACAAATACAAGGACCAAACCCTATATTCAAAGAATCTAGGTAATTCTGAATCCGATGAAATCTTTAAAGAATATCTTGCTCCGAAGTCATATTAAAATCTTGCGGAAAATCTTTCTCCATCAACCATCGAACTTAAAGATTCCAAAATATCATCATCAATATCTTCGATATTTCTGAGGATATTTGCATAAATATTCTCGTCCGAAATTATATACCTCTTCGTGCTTTCTGTGTGTCATTATATTGGAAACATTCAATAGAAAATTTAGTACCGAAAAGCAGATTATGCGAAACTATGAAGGAAGTCGTGGACAAATCACAAAGAATAAGTTTGACTTCCAAGAATCCAAATGATTCAATGCCTGCTGAAGTCTTTAGCGAATATCTTGCTCCTTACTCAAAACCCTTGCGGACAATAGGCTCCATCATTCTCTGACCTTAGATATTCAAAGATATTATCGTGTCTTTTATTATAAATATCCTCAATATTTCTGAAGATATCTTCATAAATACTCTCGTATGATATTAATTATCTCTCCGTGTTATTTGTATTACCACATAAAAGAAACTGTTTTAGTTTCTAAATTCCGAAACCTTCGAATTTAAAATATGAATGTTATTGAAGTAGTGTTGGGAACTGATGCATGAGTTAGTATAATATAATGACACTTGATCAACGTGATTATATTACGGTAAGTCATGCTGAGTTTCTAATGGAACGTGATGATTCACAGATCATAACGTTATCATGTGTCATGTACACGACTCTTACATTCTACTAAATCTCTAAACAAAATCAAGAAGATATTTTTTTTTTGATAATTTCATCTTTTCCAGTGACTTCTGATAATTTGGCAAATGTTTTGGAAATATGAACTGAAGTATAAAAGTTGAGAGTTGTGGGAATAATGGAACGGAAGAAGTTCATTTATAGTGGAAATACCCGACAAGGCAATCCAGACAGATGATCGCATTTAACTAAAGAAATCTTAATTTCCATAAATTCCAAAGAATCAGATCTTATAGATTTCCAAGATTTTCTTTTAAATCTCTTGAATTCCGGAATTCAACCAAGACAACGTCAAAAGTTAAGACGCACCTTATTTTTTAAATTCAACCATGACTAGTTAAAAGTTAAGATGAAACTTGTCTTTCTCATTCCACTCTTTAGTGATAACTTCACTCCTACTCTTCACATAAACGGATTGTTTCATTCATATTACTAACTGATGATAAAAACTCTATTTATCAACTCATATTCGTTATGAAAACATTCTTATCGTTAGCCGTGACAACCTTACTCAAATTTCGGGACGAAATTTCTTTAACGGGTAGGTACTGTAGTGACCCGGAAAATTTCGACTAATTTTGAACCAAACTCTCGATACGATTTCATATTTTCTACACGATAAGCAAAGTCTGTTATGTTGAATCTCAAAAATTTTGAACTATTTCATGAAATCATTTGACCTTGACTATTTCCGACGATTCACGAACCATTGGTTGTAAATATATGTGTATATATAAATATATGTACATGTATATATATATATATATATATATATATATAATAACTTGAATTAAATTAATAAACTATTATTATATATATATATATATATATATATATATATATATATATATATATATATATATATATATATATATATATATGAATACTACTTGTATATATATATATATTGTTATATTAAATTTAATTACTTAACATATATAATTAATATATTCAATTGTGTAATAAAACTTGCTATTTAAAACTATTTATATATATAAAGAGAATATATTAAAAATAATTGATTTCGAGCCTAATTAGTAAATGTCAGGGATACTCGGTTGACGTTTCGTTAATTTTAATATAGATATATTAAATGTTCATGAAGGACTAAAATAAAAGTTGAACTGTAAATCAATTACGAAGATGTTAGATTTGTTAAAAATATTTTTACCTTTTTAAGTTTAAATATTAGTACTCCGTACATATAAATTGGAACAGAAAATAAATAATTATCAAACCTTTTTTATCAAGTTTCAAACAGTTAATGAGTGAAATAATTATATATATTTAATCTAAAAATTTGGGATTTTTAGGGACACTTTTATACGTTAAATGTTTAACAATGGACACGATATAGCCATCCGGGGAAAAACGTCGGCAGAATTATTGTGATGGCTTTCCTGTTCTTTCACATGTTTGATTTTATTATTATATTGTTATTATTATTAATTATTAATTATTATTAGTTATTATTAATATTAAAGTTATTACTTTTCAACTGCATATATACATATATATTTGTGTATATGATTTTCTTTATCACTCAACCCTCTTCTTCCTAGTCACCACCCCACTATCACCACCATCGTGTAAACCACCGTCACCACCATCATAATCATCGGCACTCTCACCCATCGAGAAGCCATCACCACCGTAATCTGCAACCCTCGAATCATCACCCTTGTCCCTCTCCTCACTCTTCTCTCTCTCTCTCTCTCTCTCTCTCTCTCTCTCTCTCTCTCTCTCTCTCCTTTCTCTCTCTTTTCTTTATGTTTTGAACCGTTAAAACCATTTCAATGTGCTTCTGCGTTTATACTTCCAATCCTGTACAACAACGATGATGTATCATGATGAGATAGAAAAGGGTTACTGTTATAATTACGCAACGAAGAAGACGATGCTACAGTTCATCTCTTTTCTATATATATATTTCTTTTGTTTCTGTTTTGCAACCAACCCCCATGACACCACAAGCTGATCAAACTGCTGCTACTCTCTTTGGTCTCCTTCTAAATTCTGTTATAGAAATAAATATGATGACATTAGGATAATGAATGAAGACAAGCTACATAAAATAATAACAATAATGGAAATGATAAAGATGTTTCTTTCTTTGTTCTTGTTGGCCGACAACTAATTAATCACATGGACCCATTCCCTAATTTCTTTCTTTTACTATGTTATAATTCAAAACAAATCACCACATGACCACTTCCATCGAACCTACAACCTTTAGAACCATTACTTCTGTTTCTATGAACCGTATTCACCACTACAACCTTTCTAAAAATCGTGAACCATTAAACCACCATGAAAACATTCTTTTCTTGCTGCACGTTAACTGCTACTGCAAGTGTTTTGTGTTTCTGTTTCCGGTCCAAACCCCACAGTCCCACACACAAACCCACTCGTCTTTATTTTTCTTCTCTCACGAAACCCATAGTTGCTGCTTTCGATTTCTGTTTGAAACCCACAAGAACAACATTGAATCCACAAAACACCACTGATACCCTTGTTGATTTCCTGTTATTATTCGAACACCTCGTCACTTTCAACAAGAACCCATATATATCGATCACCTTTATATCATTACTATATATATTACTGTTCCACTGCTATTCTTTGTTTTTGTCCCTATTTCCAAATAAACTGCAATTATTATTATTGTTGTTGAAAGAAGATGTTGAACTATGGTGAGTCAATGATGAACGAACCCGATGATAATGATCATCATTATGATATGATTATGACGGTGTACACGATGGTAATGAAGATTCATGATAATGATTGTTATGCGATCATGAATGAGATGATGATAAACCGAAACCCATTTGTTTTTCTGTTGTAAACCAAACAATGAAACCTACATGTTTTGTTCCAGTTACAACTCGATGAGACCATCACTTGCTACTAGTTTCTGTTTCCGTTCATCTTTTTGATCGAACCACCATATCACCATAACCATTAGAACCACTTTTATCGATCACCGAATCATCTATCTTCTGTTTTCTATTCACCTTATTACTTGATTTTGCTAGTCGTCAAAAAAAAAACTCACACGAACAACCTGCTACAACCTATTTCTATCTGGTGTCCTTTAACTATTGTTATACGAAGAGGAAAAGGAGATAATCGATACCTAATGGCGGCTGTTATATAGTTTTAATTATTGTGGAGTCAGAAAAAACCATAGTACACGCACTCATCTTATTTTATTACTGGATCGATTTTTCTTTATGGACTACAAAAGTTTTTGCACCTTGGGCCGTTATTTTTTTTTTTTTTTTTTTGATTTCACTTGGGCTGCGTATTGGGTTTTTGTGTTGTTATTGTTGGGCCTAGCTCAACTGGGATATATACGAATTATATAGTTTTGGATTTGGTATACTATCAGAAAAACAAGATTGACTCGATGGTGAGGGGTGTTTGTGGGAAAGGAGAGGTTGCGGGTTCGAGTCCCGTCGCGGGCAGTTTATCTTTTTCCTATTTTGAGGTAGTTTTCTTTACTAAAACTTTTATTATTACTACTTATTGTTATTATAATTGTTATTTTAATTATTATTATTATATTATCTATTATTAATATCAAAACAAGTATTAGAACAAGTATTATTATTATTATCGTTAAGTAATAAAAATTTTCATTAGTATTAGTATTATTAATTATTAATAAATATTATTAATAAGTATTATAAATATTAGTTATTATTGTTATTGCCGCTAATATAAGTAGTAGTTACCAACTATTATTATCGTTATCATCACCCTAGTTACAATTATAATTATTGTTATTAATATTGTTATTACTAATATTATTATCAAAATAGGTATTATTATTAAATACTATGATTATTAATATTCTCCTTATTAATCTCAAAAACTACCTTTTAAGCAGATAAATATTTTGTACATGAAATATACTTATTACGTATACTATAATTATATTAAAACTTCATATAACTATATATATCAAACTTACTAATATTATTTATATAAATACTTACAAATAACAAACTATTGATTTTTACATATAATATTAAACAAGTATGGAAATATTAATATAACTATATAAATAATAACCATTTTGAATATGAACGCAAATTAAATATGTAAAATATAAATTAAGATATAATAAATTGTTCGATTACGATTATACATTTTAATATATACAAACCAATGATATAGGTTCGTGAATCCGAGGCCAACCCTACATTTGTTCAATACCGTCATATGTATTTTTACTACAAAATACAGTATGGTGAGTTTCATTAATCCCTTTTTAAATGCTTTTGCAATATATATTTTTGGGACTGAGAATACATGCGCTGTTTTTATAAATGTTTTACAAAATAGACACAAGTAATCGAAACTACATTATATGGTTGAATTATCGAAATCGAATATGCCCCTTTTTATTAAGTCTGGTAATCTAAGAATTAGGGAACAGACACCCTAATTGACGCGAATTCTAAAGATAGATCTATCGGGCCCCAACAAGCCCCATCCAAAGTACCGGATGCTTTAGTACTTCGAAATTTATATCATGTTCGAAGGAGGATCCCGGAATGATGGGGATATTCTTATATGCATATTGTGAATGTCGGTTACCAGGTGTTCAATCCATATGAATGATATTTTTGTCTCTATGCATGGGACGTATGTTTATGAGAAATGAAAATCTTGTGGTCTATTAAAATGATGAAAATGATTGTTTATGATAAACTAATGAACTCACCAACCTTTTGGTTGACACTTGAAAGCATGTTTATTCTCAGGTATGAAAGAAATTTTCCGCTGTGCATTTGCTCATTTTAGAGATATTACTTGGAGTCATTCATGGCATATTTCAAAAGACGTTGCATTCGAGTCGTTGAGTTCATCAAGATTATTATTAAGTCATTTATAGTTGGATATATTGTGAAATGGTATGCATGCTGTTAACTTTCGATGAAATAAAAGTTTGTCTTTTAAAAACGAATGCAATGTTTGTAAAATGTATCATGTAGAGGTCAAGTACCTCGCGATGTAATCAACTATTGTGAATCGTTTATAATCGATATGGACTTCGTCCGTATGGATTAGGACGGGTCGTTTCATTAAATCATTAAGTTAGCATATCATATAGATATAGAACATGTGTTTAGTTAATTTTAAAAGTCAAGTTAGAAGAATTAACTTTTGTTTGCGAACAAGTTTAGAATTAACTAAACTATGTTCTAGTGATTACGAGTTTAAACCTTCGAATAAGATAGTTTTATATATATGAATCGAATGATGTTATGAACATCATTACTACCTCAAGTTTAGTAGGTAAACCTACTAGAAGTGACAAGAAATGATCTAGCTTCAAAGGATCTTGGATGGCTTGAAAGTTCTTGAAGTAGGATCATGACACAAAAACAAGTTCAAGTAAGATTTTTACTCTAATTAAGATAGTTTATAGTTATAGAAATTGAATCAAAGTTTGAACATGAATATTACCTTGAATAATAAAGATAACCTACTGTATATAACAAAGGTTTCTTGATCTTAGATGATTACTTGGAATGGATTAGAAAGCTTGGAAGTAAATTAGTAAACTTGAAGGGATTTTTGAAGTGTTCTTGAAGTGTTCTTCCTATGATGATTATAGCTTGATTCTTGAAGTGATTTTTGATGAAGATGATGATTAACTACTGGAAAAATACGTTCATAATAGTGTGTGTGTGTGTGTGTTGAGAGAGAATTAGAAAGAGAATTGGAAGTGAAATGGAGTGAATGATGAGTGGTAATTGGTGAGTGGTGAGTGGGGTTAACTGGAGTTCTAGTTAGTTGACTAGCTCATGGTAGAAGTTAAAATTGATTAGTCATACATGACATAATCAAGAGTGGAATCCCATGCTAGTTCCTATTGGTATATACCCATAGTAAGTACGTTTTGAAGTTGTGTATAATACGGGTAAGAATACGACTAGAATTCTTGATGAAAGAAAAGAATGGGAAGGTAACTGTAACCATTTTCGTTAAGTATGAGTGTTTTGATATATGTCTTGAAGTCTTTCAAAAGTATTTTAATACATCTAAATACACTACATGTATATACATTTTAACTGAGTCGTTAAGTCATCGTTAGTCGTTACATGTAAGTGTTGTTTTGAAACATTTAAGTTAACGATCTCAATTAATGTTGTTAACCCATTGTTTATTATATCTAATGAGATGTTAAATTTTTATATTATCATGATATTATGATATATTAATATATCTTAATATGATATATATATATTTAAATGTCGTTACAACGATAATCGTTACATATATGTCTCGTTTCGAAATCCTTAAGTTAGTAGTCTTGTTTATATGTATATAACTCATTGTTAATATACTTATGGAGATACTTACTTATCATAATCTCATGTTAACCATATGTATATCCATATATATATCGTCATGTCGTTTTTACAAGTTTTAACGTTCGTGAATCGCCGGTCAACTTGGGTGGTCAATTGTCTATATGAAACATATTTCAATTAATCAAGTCTTAACAAGTTTGATTGCTTAACATGTTGGAAACATTTAATCATGTAAATATCAATCTCAATTAATATATATAAACATGGAAAAGTTCGGGTCACTACAATCGTGAACTAAACAAATTGACGGTTAAGAACCGATATCCTCTTCCGTGCATCGATGACCTCTTTGATCAATTACAAGGATCACGTGTATATTCAAAAATCGATCTCCACTCGGGTTATCATCAATTAAGGGTTAAGGGGGAAGATGTCTCCAAAACTGCTTTCCGAACTCGTTATGGTAGTTATAAATTCCTTGTCATGCCATTTGGTCTCACTAACGCACCTGCGGTATTCATGGACCTTATGAACCACGTGTGCAAACCGTATCTCGATAAATTTGTCATTGTGTTCATCGATGACATCTTGGTCTATTCTAAAAGCGAAGAAGAACACGAACAACATCTCCGACTTATGCTTGAACTCTTGAGACAAGAACGAATCTATGCCAAATTCTCCAAGTGTGAATTTTGGTTGAAGGAAGTTCAATTTCTTGGTCATGTTGTAAGTGATCAAGGTATTAAAGTCGATCCATCAAAAATCGAAGCCATTAGTAAATGGGAGACTCCTACTACTCCTACTCACATTCGTCAATTTTTGGGTCTCGCCGGATACTACCGTAGATTCATCAAGGATTTCTCTTTGGTTGCTCGTCCTCTAACCGCGTTAACTCACAAGGGAAAGAAATTCATTTGGGCGACCGAACAAGAATCCGCATTTCAAATCTTGAAGACAAAGCTAACCACCGCTCCTATCTTGTCACTTCCCGAAGGTAATGATGACTTTGTTGTGTATTGCGACGCCTCGAAACATGGTTTTGGGTGTGTATTGATGCAACGAAAGAAAGTCATTGCTTATGCCTTCGACAACTCAAAATTCATGAACGGAACTATACGACACATGATCTCGAACTCAGAGCCGTTGTCTTCGCACTTAAAATGTGGAGACACTATCTTTATGGAACCAAAAGTACTATCTTCACCGATCACAAAAGCCTTCAACACATCTTCGATCAAAAGCAACTAAACATGAGACAATGATGGTGGATTGAAACTTTAAAAGATTATGATTGTGAGCTTCGTTACCATCTCGGGAAGGCAAACGTAGTAGCTGACGCCTTGAGTCGAAAAGAAAGAGCGGTGCCTCTTCGTGTCGGAGCTTTAAACATCACCATTCACACCAACCTCAATAGCCAAATTCGTGTAGCCCAAGACGAAGCTCTTAAGGATGAAAACATCTCTCTCGAACACTTGAACGTCCTCACCTCTCGATTCGAAGTTAAGGAAACCGGACTCCGATATTTCGCCGGAAGAATTTGGGTACCTAGTTATGGGGGCTTGCGAAGCCTTATTTTAGACGAAGCCCATAAGTCAAGATATTCGATTCACCCCGGTGCCAATAAGATGTATCACGACCTCAAAGAACAATATTGGTGGCCGAACATTAAAAGGGACGTTGCTACTTATGTTGGAAAATGCCTAACTTGCTCCAAAGTCAAAGCCGAACATCAAAGACAGTCCGGACTACTTCAACAACCCGAAATCCCGCAATAGAAGTGGGAAAGGATAACGACGGATTTCATCACCAAACTACCAAAGACGGTTGGCGGATATGATACTATTTGGGTTATTGTTGACCGCCTCACCAAATCCGCGCATTTCCTAGCCATGAAGGAAACCGACAACATGGAGAAACTCGCACAACTTTATATTAAAGAAATCGTAGCCCGACACGGTGTACCCTTATCGATTATCTCCGACCGAGATGGCCATTTTGTTTCTAGATTTTGGCGTACCTTACAAGAAGCGTTGGGGACGCGTTTAGACATGAGCACCGCATATCATCCACAAACCGATGGACAAAGCGAACGCACAATTCAAACTTTGGAAGATATGCTACGAGCTTGTGTTATCGACTTTGGAAAAGCTTGGGATAAGCACTTGCCTCTCGCCGAATTCTCCTACAATAATAGTTATCATGCGAGTATTAACGCCGCACCATTCGAAGCTTTATATGGCCAAAAATGTCGTTCTCCTCTTTATTGGGCTAAAGTAGGCGACACACAAATCACTGGACCCGAACTCATCCATGAAACCACCGAGAAAATCGTTCAAATCTAAGATAGGCTTAGGACGGCCCGAAGTCGTCAAAAGAGCTATACCGACAAACGACGCAATGACCTTGAATTTCAAGTCGGTGACCGAGTAATGTTAAAAGTCGCACCTTGGAAAGGTGTAATTCATTTTGGGAAACGCGGGAAGCTAAATCCGCGGTATATTGGTCCTTTCGAAATCTTGGAGCGAGTTGGAACCGTTGCTTATCGTTTAGATCTTCCACCTCAATTGAGCTCCGTCCATCCTACTTTTCATGTATCCAACTTGAAAAAGTGCCTTGCCGAACCCGACATCGTCATCCCTCTTGAAGAGCTTACCATTGATGACAAACTTCATTTCGTGGAGGAACCGGTTGAAATTGTGGACACCTCCGTCAAGACGTTAACACAAAGCCGAATTCCAATTGTCAAGGTCCATTGGAACGCCAAAAGGGGACCCGAGTTTACTTGGGAAAGATAAGATCAAATGCAAAGGAAGTATCCTCATCTATTCGCGAATTCGGAAACGCAAGATTTCGAGGAAGAAACAACGACTACTACGCCTACTTAAATTCCGGGACGAAATTTCTTTTTAGGAGTAGGTAATGTAACATCCCGCCTTTTTCCGTTTACTTTTCCGTTTAATTATTTAAAGTCCGTTATATGATTATAACATCCCTCGTTAATATGCGTTTTAAAAATATCTTGTTTAGGTAATTCATGCACCCGCAACCGAACTCGAGGGACTAGTTTCACCAAGGGAGCAAAGATGTGACTAGCTTTTGACTAGTCAACACCCTCCTCCCTTCTTTTTCATTTTCATTTCTATTTTCTTTCACTACTTCCATATTTTCTTTCAATTATCCATTTCCAAGATTCATCATCTAAATCACATCTAGCAAGCTTCAATCAAAACAAATTACATATTTGGAATCCTTGCAACTTCCTCTTCGATTCCATACCGATTTCATCAAGTTTGGGTAACTTTCTAAAATCACTAGATTTTGTGTTCTTGATGTTTTTAACTTATAAAGTTGTTAATTAGTGTCTATGGCTTAAGTCTAACATGAATATATGATTTATATGTTCGATTTTGTTATTTGAAGTAACTAGCATGAACATAAACTTTGGTGTGTTTGATTTGGTGATTTGGTTGTTTTAATGAGGTTAAATGTTATAAATTCATGTATTAAATGTGTTCCTAACATCACTAGCTTCAATTTGATGTGTAGGTTGCTTTAGAAAACTCCATAAACTTGATTAGTGATTTTGGTGAATTTGAGTTAGGGTTTTGATGAACTTTAAATGCATTTTTTTGATGTATTGAATGCCATGAATTGTTGTTGGTAAGTGGTTAGTTAGATTGTATGTTTGATTACCTACGAAACGGCGTGTCATATGTATGCATTTAATTTTCCCGAATCATAAATGTGCATTTATGAATTTGAAGCATTTATGGTGTGCATTGATTGATCATTTAACTTGGAAAGTCGATTGTTGCAAATGATGTTTTTGGTTGGTGAGATGTATTTAGTTGTGTTCTTTGTCAAATTACCTTTCTAACGATATAAGATACGAGTTCTAAGTGTTAGCGGTTTGTGATTTATGCTTGAAAGAGTTTTGATTTGAGACTTGGACATTTGAGACCGACCAGGTACAAGCACACGTTAAATGCCGCAACGCGGCAGTCTTGGGTGGCGGTGCGACCTAAGGCGTGTCCAGGTTCTGACCTACATGGTCAAAATTCGAAAAATGTTTGCTATGCTACGCACCTCCGATTCACATGTAACTTGTTCTAACATGCTTATATATGAATAAAAACCTCAGAAAAATAGTTCGGGACCCGACCCGAACGTATTGACTTTTTCGTTGACTTTGACCAGACCAAAGTTTGACTTTTTGTCAAACTTAACCAAATACTTATACAATCATTCTAACATGGTTTTATACTTGTACCTTGCATGAAACTTGATAATTTGATTCACATGCTATAATGATCGAGTCGTAACGAGCCATAGGACTAACTGAACACTTTGACCTATCGTGTTTACCATTATTGATACAATCTATTTGTTTAGGTCAAGACTAGCATTCGTTCTTGCATACGTTTACTTTTTGAAGTACTTTTACATACGTGCACTCAAGGTGAGATCATAGTCCCGCTTTTACTCTTTTGAACTTACATTTGGGATGAGAAAACATAAACGTTTCTTTTTACTAAGTGAACACAAGTACAGGAAAACAAACATTCTACATACGAGTTTGAACAAAAATCCTCAATTCGATTATCATTAATTACACTTGCCGGGTGTAAGCGAGAACTTATGTTATATGGCCATATGGGTTTGACAAACCCTCATTCAAACGGTTCGCTACCGTTTACGAATGAAATATATTTTCGAGAAACAGTGTATGTTCTAACACTATTGTGATGGGGTTCTATGGAAGGAATGTTAAGCATTGATAATTGGGTGCTCGTGAAATAAACTTTTGGAATGTATTACTATTATATCAATGTTACAAATCTTGTGGTTCACTTGTACTTACTTACTTAAACCTATGATTTCACCAACGTTTTCGTTGACAGATTTCTATGTTTTTCTCAGGTCCTTGAACGTTTTGTGATACATGCTTCCGCTCAATACTTTTGATACTTGCTTGGATGTCGAGTATATACATGCTTACATGGAGCATCTTTTGGCTACTTTTAAATCGTGTCGCATAGATTTCAATTGTACTTATAACTTTGTAACGAAACTTTTGGATGAACGATTCTTGTAAACTTGGGAACAAATCTTAACTTTTGAAATGAATGTGACATATTTTCGGTCAAACGTTATTTTAAAGACTTATGACCACATAATGGGACCTAAGTAGTCGGCGCCGTCAATGACGATTTTGTCGGGTCGCTACAGATGGTATCAGAGCTGGTTTAACCTTAGCCGTAAAGGTAGTCACGCGCGCCGGCTGTCAGGTCGGGCACCCATACGGACTATGCTTTTTGGCGGGTTAATCGTAGAGGGGGTTCTCACAGTGTTACCTGTGACGAAGCATTGACTCTTACCCCTTGCGATCCCTTGGAATTTGAGGGTTGGCAGTTTGGCAGAAATGTGGGCCATAAAATCAGTGCCTGAGGTACACTCAGTGGTCACCAAGCGGTTAGCTGGAAAGGCACTGGGTGGGTTTCTACCCCATCTGTCGCTACAGATGGTATCAGAGCGTTGGTTGTAGGGATTTAGAGTTCATTGGTGTCAACCCCTAGTCATAGGGTACATTAGTGAGTCTAGACTACAACTGGCATATAGACTTGAAGTAGGAATTACTTGACTACTTGTGCATTTATACTCGAACGTTTCTACTCATATCTACTCTTTGTTCATCTTAATCTCACGTTGTTTAATTTGATTGACATGCCACCTTGACTATATGAAATAATGTCGAATGCACATATGAATCAGGGTAATATAATTTCCGGGATTATATTACGGTGACTCATATGAACGTTCCGACATTGTGGCATAAAGAATTTAAGGCGAGTCAAGGAAAATTTGTCCCTCTATCCTTATTCCATATCATGATTAGTATTATTGAAAATACTAATCAACGGTATTCTTGTGTTTTGAAGGAACAATGCCTCCTCGTCGTGTGCCACGCCACGAGACTCCCGAACAAGCTCTACAACGAATGATAGCCACCGCCGTGGATGCGGCCATGGCCAGTCACTCCTCCAACAACAACAATAACAACAACCACAACAACAACAACAATCAAGGAGCCGGTAACTCAAGCGAGGGGTGCTCCTATAAAGCCTTCATGGGGTGCAAACCTCATACTTTTGATGGGACCGGGGGACCGGTTACTCTCACTCGATGGTTCAAACAAACGGAGGCCGTCTTTAGCATAAGCGATTGTCGGGACCAAGATAAGGTCAAATACTCCACTCACACTTTCGCCGGTGTCGCCCTCACATGGTGGAACACCTATGTACAATCGGTGGGTACCGATGAAGCTCACGCCCTCTCTTGGGCCGACCTAAGGGAAAAGATGATCGTCGAATATTTCCCTCGTGAAGAAACCCGAAGGCTCGAACAAGAGCTAAGAACTTTGAAAGCGGTCGGAAACGATCTCAAGGCTTATAATCAACGATTTTCCGAACTAGCCTTGATGTGCCCAAACCTTGTGAACCCCGAAGCTTTAAGGGTTGAACTTTACATGGATGGTCTCCCAAAGAGCATCAAACACGGGGTAATGTCATCCAAACCCACTAATCATCAAGAAGCTTTGAACATGGCCCGCAAGTTGATAGAAACGGTGGACGAAAATGTAGTGCCGGGACCTAAAGCCGAGGATAAGTCAGGTAACAACAATCGGGATTGGCCGAACTACACGCGCCCTAGTGAATCCGAACTACACGAAAGTCACTATCCTAATAGAATGACCGCATCCACACGAGTCATTATGAATCCGAACTACACGAGACTCACTTCCTCAATATAATGACCGCATCCACACGTGTCATTGTGAATCCGAACTACACGCGACTCACTTCCACAATAAGATGACCGAACTACACGCGTCATCGTGAATCCACATCCACACGTGATCCACCTCCCAAATCTCAACACAGGAATGGTATCCCATTCCCCATCGGTACTCGCATTTCCCTATAACGTTATACCATACCAGTATAACACTACTCCCATGATGAAGTTAGCGGACCGAGTCACAGCCATAACTCACCAATCACCCACGCTCTTTTGGCCTCATACGACGAGTAGTGTAACATCGCGCACTGCTACATCATAGTGAATCCTAACGGAATACACTAACCATCAACACACGCTCTTTTGGCCTCGATCATAACGAGTAGTGTAACATCGCGCACTGCTACACCATAGTGAATCTTAACGGATTACACTAACCACTCACCCCAATAAATATCCATTAGTGTACTTAATACCGCGTAACACTAGCCACCAGGTGGTGTCTTAACACCGCGACTAACCCACCCAAGTATACCATCATACTCATACGCGCATTGTACGTACGCGTACACAACACCAACACAATCGAGTAAGTACCGCCCATATCGCACATAGGCACAAAACAATAATTCTCTAGAAGAGAATCCGACACACACATCCCTTAACCGAGGGATCTCAATTGCTCGCCAAACACGTCCATTATCTCTAAATATTCAAATCCAAAATCATAAGTACAATCTATTCTAAATCGTACTTTTACTACAATCGACCAACATAGGTCTCAACGCTAGCTCCGAATCCATACGAGCATCGTCCAGTATCAATACACTAGAACACCTTCGTGCAAGAGTACAACTTCCCCACTTAGAACTCCGTTCCATAACCACATCATCGAGATAATGGTATCTCATGATATACACTTCACAATACCTTTCCCTATCCATGAGCATACAAAGGATTTTAACCTATCCTTAAACACTTCGAACGAAGAGTTTACCACAAATTACACAAACCTTACATCTTGCAATCTTCCGATTGCTCTAGCTTGTCAAATTTCCACCTAGTCACTCATGTACCTAAGGGTTTCTCTCCGGAACCCTAAGTACAATGTAACCGCAACACCATCGGAGTCGAATACCACGCTAGTAGGTATGCAAGAGGTACCTAACATCGCATCATGTAGACTCCATTACCAACACACATCGAGATCAAACACTCGATCTTTAGAGTTTTATCCACCCGTCGAATCTCATGGTTCATCAATCTTCAACACGAAAGCAAACACGCGCTTAACGAACGAATACCAAAGCCTATACCCATGGCTTGGTAGAAACATTTCCCAACACTAAGGAATTCTTGGTTGCACCAAGTCTTACGCCCTTCGCCCATCAATCAAAACGTCACCGTAGGGTAATTCCATTAGGAACATCACCCATAACAATACTATGTACAACACAAGGCATTTAACAAACCCGAATTCAATTGGTACATGATAATAAATAATCAAAGGACATATTTATTAAAACGAAAAGTACCTTAACGTCTTCTCGCCACACCCGTCCGCGCTAACTCGGGACACTCCGACTTACGATGTCCTTCTTCTTGGCAATTGAAGCACACCGTGCCATCACCCTTTGGCACCGAACATTCCCAAGACTTGTGACCCCTCACGCCACAATTGTAACATCTAGACGCACTAGAATCTGATATACTCGTCCGTGTGCCACCCGTACTCACACTTGCACCCTTAGTTCTCTTACTTGGAGCACCATATGAAACAACCCTTCTCTCACTTCAAGGTTCACTAATCTTTGATCGCGAATACGATTTGAAACCCCTAGCCACCGCGAATAACTCCGCAAACGACTTCGCGTGACCCCGGCTAATTTTATTCTTCAAGTCATCATTCAGGGTTCGATAGAAATCTTCCATCAACATAATACTCCGGGAAAAAACGAGCCTTCGCCATAAAGGTCGTCTTCAGAGTATTCAAGTCCATAGATCCTTGTCGCAAATTTCGCAACTCATCATGCAATTCCACCAAATCGGCTTGCGTCCGGAACCCCTCGAAGAATTCCTTCTTAAACTCGTCCCACGATAACGCCATAAACGGTTCACCACCGACAAGATCAATCTTACCATCCAACCAATCCTTCGCCCTACCTCGCAACAAGCTAGTAGCTAGTCTTGTCCACTTCTCGAGAGGGAAATCAATAGTACGAAAACACCCTTCGACATTCGAGATCCATGTTGTGCTAACCAAAGGATCCAGTTTCCCGTCATACATTGGGGGTTTAGTCCTCATGAAGCTCTTATGAAACGACCCGTCAAAGTACACTTGACGACCATCGTTATCTTGGTCCCACAGCTTGATCATAACTCTATATGAATTTGATAAATAACCTTGCGTTCTTTATTTAAAAATGATTTCCTATAAAGGAAACCTACCAAAATATATAAGTTTAGAAAAACCATACATTATTACTTAACCAAAAGTTGACCAAAACAAAGTCAACAACATCCACTATTAAACGTATCAAAATAGAATGCAAGTTAATGTTTAACAAAAGATGACATCATAAATATGCAGACTCTCTAAGCACAGCGGAAGCAATCAATCATGAACCTGAGAATAAAACATGCGAGTAACTGTCAACAAAAATGTTGAGTGAATTATAGGTTTAATATTGCAAACAATATTTAATTTAAACCATAAAAATTTATGTTTGAAAACATAAAAATTTCTTTTTGGACCACAAAATTATATGCTAGAAAACATATAAAAATATTATTCCATTTTCCGTGAGCCACCTGGTAACCACTTAACCATTTATTTACCCTTGCCAAACACAATAAATAATATACACTGAACAAGTGTATCTTCAACTAAATACGAAGTACTAAACATTCCGATTATAAATTGCTAGCGCGACTAGCTCGAAATGGGGTTGTCAAACCCGATAGATCTATCCATAGGATTCGCGTTCAGCAGTAGAAACCAGTGATTACAATTACCAGATTAGGGAATATTTTTGTTCGACTCACAATGAATAATTTAAACCAACTTCCACTTGTGTCCAATACGTAAAAATAAAATGATATATTCTCATCCCAAAAGATTTAAAATAGAAAAATGGGACTATAACTTACCTTAACGTAAACAAAGCAACAACACGGTAATGCGAACAACAAAGGATAAAGTGATCAAGAATGACCACAACACTAACCTATAAATAAAGCAGGTCGATATAAATAACTAACTTAGGTCAAGTCTTAGTATGATAGCTATAGTACTTGTTGCAAATAAGCATAGAACAATACTCGGTATGTTTCGGTTTGATCAGGACATCGTAAGGACACGTACTTTCTATTTTTAGGAAAGTTTCTATTTTAGAAAAATTTCTATTTTAGGAAAGTTTCCAAATTTAGAAAGTTGCTATTTTTGGAAAGTTTATAAGTTAGGAAAGTTTCCTTAATTAGAAAGTCAACAAAAGTCAACTGAAAGTCAAAGTCAACTTAAAGTCAACTCTAAAGTCAACCCTGGTCAAACATAGTCGACATTAATTTTTAAAGTATAATTTATATAAATAATATAAGTTATAATGTTACTTAAAGTCATATATGTATAATCATATCATATCATAAGTTTAATTAAATTAAAATGAATTATTAAAGTTAACATAAGTTTAAATGATATAATTAATATAACATAAGTATTTAATTAATTAATTAAATATTAATCATAATATAAGTATTATTAATTAATAATAAATTTTTTATCATATCATGAGTATTATTAATTAATAATGAATTATTAATCATATCATAAGTCTTAATTATAATTATTAAACCATAAGTATTTAATAATTTAATTATAATTAAATAATAACTAAGCCTTATAATAATGAAATAATTAGTTAATCTTTATTATAAGTCTTATTTTAATAATCTCATAACATAAGTTTAATACTTATCATAAGTATTTTTCATTAATAATAAAAGTATTATTAATCATAAGTTTAATTAAATGTTTAATTAAATCATAATGTAATTAATAAATGATATAATAAATATCTATCATAAGTCTTAAATTAAAATAATTACTTTTATCTCATAAGTAATTTAATTATAAATAAAATCATTATTTATAACCTAAGTTTAAATTTCATAACCATAAGTTTTATTAAACTTCTTCGGGTCGTATCTTGAGTCTCGGGTGTCGGTTTTTGACGAGTCTTATATATATCCTCATCCCAACAACTTTCCTGAAATCTTAAGATGCTCAAGAACACCACAAACCAGTTCCTAGGTCGTGATAATCAGCCAACAAATCAGCCATCACTTTACTTCGATTTAAAATTCGTTTTAATCATTCCGGGTGATCCGCAGCTCGAATTTTGATGATCCGAGCATATAAATACATCCAACCATTAATCCCAAAACAATGGATCATTCAAAAATATCAGGTTATGGCTCAAACTTCGAGACAAAACCTGAATTCATTTCAATTCCAATTAAAACTTGTTTTACGCGTAGATTTTGATCCGTAACTCGAAAAGAGGTGAATCAAAAGCCTAAAATTATGTACTAAATGAGAGGAACTCGTTTATAAACTTTAATTAAGCAAAAAACTGAGTTAAGTTCTCTGATTTTAATCAACAAGCTGCTGTCCAAAATTTTATTAACCGAAATCATACGTAATCGAACAATACTATGCATAATAACAACAATACAATAACATACAGGTACTATAGCATCCATATAAGATTAAAATAAGTTAAAATTGAATGACAATTGAAAAGCTAGGGTTTATGATTATACCCAAATCGAAAAACGATTGGTGTAGGTGCGTAGAGAACGAAGAGAGGAATCCGAATACGCAAACCAACTATTGATCCAAGCCTTTGATGATGAATAAAAGATGGTGATGATGATGATGGTGGTGAGCGGCCGAAAAAGGGAGAGAGGAAGAGAGGGAATCAAGTTTGATTAGGTTAAATGTGATTAAATGAGAACTTTGATCAATTAACATTCAAGTTTCAAGAATTGGCACAATAACCCCCTCCCTTGGGGCTAGCGGCCGAAATAAGGTGGGAGTGGGCTCCCACTTAGCCAAACTTGATGATTAGAGGAAAATCTTGTGGCCCGAAAGCCCGAACGAAACCCGAAACGCGAAAACACGGCTACGCGATTAATTATTCGGAGAGATATTAAATACGCGACGAAAAATATATATAAACACTATATATAAATATATGACATTAAAATATCATATTTAAAATAATTAGGACTTAAAAATCTCAAAAGCTCGACCGTTGATTTGAAAACCGAAAAGATTCGCCGGATAGAAATCCACGATTCGTGAAACGTACGATTTAAAATATGAATACAAATATTCACTTAACACATAATAATTAATATATTATTACTAAAATAATATTATAGGTCATCGAAATGACGTGGCACGAATAATAGTTAACGGTCGTTAAATAATTATCGGTAAAAGATAACCAACACAAACAGTTATAAACACACGCAAGAATTACATCACAACACAAGCTCGATGATATAACCAGTTAACGGTAGTACCACGACTGCCTCGCTCGATGATATAACCAACACAAACAAAAATTCTACGCGATATAAACACACGCAAGAATTACATCACAACACAAGCCAATACCTTAGTTAGTTCACCTACACGCTAAGGCATTAACCAAGTTCCCATTTCGACCCGTACACCTACAAGTCCCGCAACAAATAAGCACACACAAAATTCTAAGTCTATGCACCTATCTCAAGTCACCTAAATCCCTTAGACCATGCTCTGATACCACTTGTAACGACCCAACCTTTATCCAACCGAATACGCAATATTTTTTTTTATACCCAGCTAGGGTGCGCGGCGCACACAGAGCCTGATAAGTTCTGTCCGGATTTTCCAATTTTGGCTTAATGATCTCCCACTTCCCAACACTTTTAGACGAAAAGGTTTTCACAACACATTATAGTAATTAAAACTAACACGTTTTTATAATAAAACAAGTTTTACGACACCGGACCCACATCGACCATTTTACGACTTTCGTACAAAATTACAAGTTTTCAACCACGTGATTTTTAACACAAAATAAAGACCGAGCATGGCGATTGGGGATACGCTACCCAATCCTAATCAATCCAAAAGCACGTCTTCTAAAGCAACCTACGCGAGTCCACTAGTTCCCACGCTTACCCGTGCCACCGCATCCATGCAAATCTATAAAAATGTAAACAACGAGAGGGTAAGCTAACGCTTAGTGAATGAGAATATACTACATACATACATATATATATATATATATATATATATATATATATATATATATATATATATATATATATATATATATATATATATATATATATGCATAAAATGGAAATGCCACACAAATAATCAAATAACACATACCTGAGCATCCAAGTATAAGGCAAGCTAATCTAAGCATACCGTACGAGCGCTATACTATAAGCTAAGAAGTCAACAAAGTAAGTTCACCAACGACGATGTGAACAACTCCAACAAGCTACACTCGGAGGGTTAGTTACATCACAACAATACATATAACAATAAAGCATACAACGCCCAAAGTTAACCCCTTAACCCAATACCAAAAGTCAATTACTACAATGAATATTGGCCGAAGTCCACGAGCCATAGTAAATCCACATCCACACGAGACTACTATCTTCATTACCACAACAACATCGAGGTTGGCCGAACTACATGAGCCTTAGTGAATCCGCAACCACACGAGATCACTACCTCAATAAGATGACCGAGCTACACAAGTCATCGTGAATCCGCATCCACACGTGATCCACTTCTCCAATATCCAAACCCAGGGTCACGGGATTATGAAATCCACGACATCGAGGTTATCCAATTTACAACTCAATATCAACCCTTCGCCATTGGGGTTATATAATCCACATCACAAGCACATGTGATAACGTACACACAAAGTGTGCACCTCGCCAAAGGTGGTCAACCAAAACGCACAACCGTGCCAATTGAACCTATTACGCAAGTCCGTCAAATCCACCTATATGTGAAGTGGAGCTCTATAATCGAGAATCACTTCACCCGACCCGCACCCATCCTACACATACATATGTACATAGGATATTAACACTCACCTTGTCGTCTTGATGAATGCAACCGAACAAATCCGCAACACGTCAATGGAAAGTACCTATTCCATTATCACAATACAAACAACACGCTTAGAGTGGATTTACAAACCAACTCAAAACGACACTTAGTGCAATTTCGACCAATTGCACTTCCAAGCACAAAACCCCCCCAAACTAACCAATAATCACTAACACTAGTGACAATGGTCCTAATATGCCAATTTAACCCAATCATAAGTGTTAAATACATATCATTCTCAAAATCACCCATAAACCCTAATTTTGACTCATTTCAAAATTAGTCTCTCAAATACACTAAAATAGGTTCCAACACTTCCATAATCACCAAACCTAGTGATTTAACCCAGTTCCAAGTCCTAAATCATGGCCAAGTTGGTTTCCAACCCAAAACCCACTAACAACAACAATAAACCTGATTACTAGCAACACTAAACTCACTTCATGAGTTTAAATGGGTTTCTCAACAATTTAAGTTCAAACCCTAACTTGAATATCAAAATCAAACAATGAAATTTGGAGTTAGAACTTACCACAATAACCAAAACGTAGCTAGGAACGAGGTGAAAAACTTTAACACTCGAGCTTTTGATCAATTTGAGCTTCTTCTTCTTCTCCAAAACCCCAAATCTCTCTATAGAACTCTCTCTATCTCTCTCTAAAATAGTTGAGAGTGTTTGTGGTTGTGAAAGTGATCCAAAGTTAGATCCAAACCAGCTGATATGGCTTCAGATCTGTCCCCAAGTGAAAAGACCAAAAAGCCCCTCATTTAACTCTAAATGAAAAAAGAAGAAATATGTCGCCAGGCAGTGTGCGCGGCGTGCGCCCATAACTGTGCGCGGTGCGCACGATGTTCAAATCAGTCTGTCAGCTTTTAAACTTATACCATGCTTCACACACTTGATGTACACCAATAATACTCTATGTACAATAAATATTAGGGTCTTACAACTCTCCCCCACTTAGAATCGATCACGTCCTCGTGATCCTCGTCACGTAACCAATCGGACCCACACTCAATGGTCCTCAAACATACGTTCCAAACCGACTTCTACCACATTTATCTTTATCCCGAAGATTATTCCATTTACCAATTACACATGTGCACGCATTTCGAGACATGCGATGCAAAAATCATCCAAAAGCAACTACAAACGCTTAGCATACATGGAAACCATCACGCGTTCTTCCTACTCCTCTAGGCAATTCTTCCCAACGAATCACCTTTAATACAAAATCGTCATCCGCGATTTATCAAATTTGCAAATTCGAGCACTAAAACTTGCTCAATCCCTCACATCGGGAAAAATTCAACCACTCTCGTACCGAGATATCAACCCTTTAGCGTACCCTTGCCAAGTACAATGCTAAAAGCAACCGCGAAGACCAAACAAAAGTAAATCCTTACGAATAACTGATGTGTCAGCGGAGGGGTATGAAATACTATTATTTTTAATACGAAATACGATACAAATTACACAAGTTTTAATTATTTATTTACAAATGGGATATACCTAAACTCTTCTACAACACTATAGGCAGTGTACCTAATGGTAGATTAGTATAGTTTTTAGTAAGTCCGGTTAGTTCCACAGGGAGACGGCTTATTTTACACTATATTTTTATATAACTATATTTGTACAAATATATATATATATATATATATATATATATATATATATATATATATATATATATATATATATATATATATATATATTACAATTATTATTATTATTATAAAAAGGGGGTTTTACTGTTTAATGACCGGTTTGTCGATTTTAAAACTTAAGTCACAATTAAAACCTAACGCAAAATATTAAAAATAAATATAACTTAATTTAAAGCGTAAAGTAAATGACGATAATTAAAGTGCGATAATTTAAAGTGCGATAAATAAAATGACGGTAAATAAAATTGCGATAATTAAAAGTACGATAATTAAAAGTGCGATGAGATATAAAATAAAGGAATTATGCTTATTTAAACTTCCGTAATCATGACGTTCGACGTGTTGATTTTAATTTATTACCATGAGTTAATTGTCCTTTGTCCTGAATTATTCGATATGTCCATCTGGTTTTGTCCATAATAGTCCATCGGTCATAATTATAAAGTGCGAGAGTCTTCGTCAAATTAACCTTATACCCGAAGTCAAATATTCCAACTAATTAGGTATTCGAACTTTAACAAGGTCTTAATACTTTGTTTAATGAATACACCAGGTTATCAACTGCGTGTAATCCAAGGTTTCAATACTTTGTTAACAATTACACCAATTACCCTTGAATGTAATCTACCCCTGTTTCAACGAGTCCATTGACTATTAATCCATTCCCGTGTCCGGTCAAATGAACAATTATTGGTATTTATAGATATCCCGCCCACCGTACCCGCTTAAGCGTGTGTGGTTATTTATAGATACGTCAAATTATAACCTTTATATTAAATTAAAAAGATATCATGTAGTTAATTAAATAGAAAGCCCATTAATAGCCCATAGTCCAATTTCCACAAGTGTCGTTCTCTTGTTCAAACCCCAATTATGGTCCAAAGCCCAATAACCCCGTCTTAATATTTAGCCCAACATCACGATTACTTCGGCTCAAATAAGCATAATAATAACTTAAGTACGATACATAATTGAAAAAGGAGAATTTAACTTACAATGATTATTAATCGCGTAGCGTTACACGGACAGAGTTCCGACTTTAAAACCCGTAAAATAACTTTTACATTACCCAAACTAACTAATATAAAACTAAACTAATATATATTATAAATATATATTATAAATACATAATATATATTATATAAATAGAGAGATTGAATTGATATGGGGTGCAATGGATTCGGTAGACTTTGTGCCTTTTATAGGAGATTTCTGACTTTGGCTGCTCCGCGAGTGCGGTACTTTTGTGCCTTACAGCTCCGCGAGTGCGGAGCTTCGGATTTCAGCTCACCACTTTTTGGCCATTTGCTTGTCGACATAATTAATAAATATATATAATTTATATAATTATTTATATATTATATTATATTCTTGTGCATATTTGACTTCTACTTTTAGCTCCGTTGACTCCACGTTGATGCTCAGTTCATGTCTCGATTTTGGATTTTCGAACGTCCTTTCGTACGCTTAGATATCGTGTACTTTGCGTTTTGCGACTTGTACTCTTGTAACTTTTAGATGTTTCACATCAATAAATTGAACCACTTGAATTGTAACTTATACGTTTTAGCTTTTTGGTCATTTGCATCTTCTAATCGTCGTTTTCTTCTTTTGTTTTCGCACTTATTTAATATAAACGATTATTACATGAAAATAGAACAATTGCAACTGAAAACTTTACATATTGGAAGGATATTGTGCCTAAATATATGTTCATTTGGAGCACTATCAAATATCTCCACACTTGAGCGTTGCTTATCCTCAAGCAACACAGAACTTGAAATTAAATCATGAAGCGACCCGTCCTAATCCATAAGGATGAATACAATAACATATGATTACATCGCGAGGTATTTGACCTCTAAATGATATATTTTACAAACATTGCATTCATTTTTAATATACAAACTTTCATTACATCGAAAGTTGACAAGCATGCATACCGTTTCATAATATATCAAACTATCAATGACTTAATAATCATCTTATTGAACTCAATGACTCGAATGCAACATATTTTGAAATATGCCATGAATGACTCCAAGTAATATCTCTAAAATGAGAAAATACACAGCAGAAGATTTCTTTCAAACCTGAGAATAAACATGCTTTCAAGTGTCAACCAAAAGGTTGGTGAGGTCATTAGTTTATCATAAACATTCATTTCCATCATTTTAATAGACCACAAAATTTCATATATTTAATTGTACACGTAACCCGAGTACAAAATAACACGCGTAACCCGCTAATTAAAAATCCATCTCATATCAGGCATTTCGCATAAACTGCATAGAGTTAAAAATCATTCATATGGTGAACACCTGGTAACCGACATTAATAGAACGCATCTAGAATATCCCCATCATTCCGGGACTCTCATCGGACATGATAAAATCGAAGTACTAAAGCATCCGTAACTCGGATGGGGTTTGTTAGGCCCAATAGATCTATCTTTAGGATTCGTGTCAATTAGGGTGCCTGTTCCCTAATTCTTAGATTACCAGACTAAAAAGGATGATATTCGATTCGATAATACAACCATAGAATGTAGTTTCGATTACTTGTGTCTATTTCGCAAAACATTTATAAAAGCAGCGCATGTATTCTCAGTCCCAAAAATATATATTGCAAAAGCATTTAAAAAGGGAGCAAATGAAACTCACTATACTGTATTTCGTAGTAAAAATACATATGACGTCATTGAACAAGTGCAAGGTTGGCCTCGGATTCACGAACCTATATTAATTATATATATTTATATGTTGATCAATATTTGTTTAAAAATTTAGGTCAAGTTGTAGTGTATCACAATCCTAACGAGTTCGATATGCAAAAGTCAACAAAACTCAATTTGACCCAAAATGATTTACAAAATATTTACATGTTTATTATATACTTAAATAGTCGTTCTATATATTTAAATATATTTATCAAATTTTATTAGAGTAAATAATAAAAGTCATTTGTTTATATTTAAAAATTATATATGATAAAAATATACTTTTATATATCTTAAATAATTAAATTTATAAAGTTCACTTAATAAAAATATAGTGGTATGTAATATTAATGTAATTTTATTGCGTGTGGTAAAAATATCTTTGAAACACATATTTATTTGATAAAATAATATTGATAATAATAATAAATAAAAGTTGTATTATTTTGTAATAATAATTATTATTATTCTACTAATAAAAATATCAATATTTATATTTACTAAAAATGATATTATGATAAAATGATAATTTTTATTAATAATAATACTAAAATGATAATAATAATGATATCTTATAATAACAATGATATTTCTATTAAAAATGATACTTTTTGTAAAAGTGATAATTTTAATAATACTTTTAATAATAGTAAAAATGATAAAAATAATAAAATCGATATTTTTCTCTTAAATTAATGTATTACAATATTTTAATTTCATCATGATACTCATACTCATTATTTCCCCAATCAATTTGTTAATAGCTTTTAGTCGTCTTTTATATCGCGTTCATAATAATAATAATAATAGTAATCAAAATAATTAGATGTTCCTAATATTAGTTTTAATTACAATAATACTAATAATAATAAATACTATGATAATATTAACGATAATACTAATAACTATTTTAATGATAATAATAATAATAATTCTAATTATAATTTTAACGATAATAATAATAATAATAATAACAATTTTTAATGATAATACCTTTTATTGATAATGATAATAATAATAATAATAATAATAATAATAATAATAATAATAATATAATAATAATAATAATAATAATAATAATAATAATAATAATAATAATAATAATAATAATAATAATAATAATAAGATAAAAACTATAATGACGATAATAATAATCATTTTTAATAATAATACAAAAATTCAATTGACTATATCTTCTAATCCGTTCATCGAAACCATTCGATATCTAAATGAAAGGTTCTTAATTTTTCGCTAGCTTTCTAGTGACATGCATATCTTATACCTTATCTTAACCGCATACATAACTAATTCAGGATTCAACATAATCTATCTAATGACAATATCAAAAGTACAAGCATGCATAATCCTATTTACTCGAGCACTAGTCAGGAATACACTATTAATATATAAAAGTTAAGTTATGAGTGCTCACGTATCAATATTGAGATTCAATATTGCAGGAATGGTACGTAGACGTAACGGAGGTGATAAACACTAAATTGATCTCACGAGCATATCCATGAACCATACCCATCACATCCATAGCTATAACCCATAATTTCCTTAGCCCTATCCTACCCATAAAATCCATTTTTAAAATAACCCGCTCATGACTCCGTCGTAGTATTTTATGTATAAATACTAATAATAATAACACTCTTAATATTAATAATACTAATCAATAATAATAATAATAATAATAATAATAATAATAATAATAATAATAATAATAATAATAATAATAATAATAATAATAATATAAATATAAATATAGATATAGAGTACACGATAGAGATATGGATGAATTAGATAAATGAAACTGAAAAACGTTTGATATTTAAAGAGATGTTGCACCCACCTACCACCCTTGTGATTGCATGTGGTCTCTCCCTTATAGCCATGCGATCGCATGGTAACATCTTACAGCTCAAACGCAACATTTCTTCCACCGACGGTTTCTTTGTAACATATGTTACATATATATATATATATATATATATATATATATATATATATATATATATATATATATATATATATATATATATATATATATATATATATATATATATATATATATATATATATATGTATATATTATTTAATATATAATATGTTTAATCTTTAGAATTAATTAAATATTTTATTATATTCTCGTGCATAGTTTATTTGTAATTTTTACACCGATGTGTTGTACATTGACCCTCGACTTAAGTACCGGTTCCGGTTTTTCGAACGCATTTTCGTACGCTTAGAAAACTGGTACTTTATGTTTCGCGATAGGTACCTTTATCAATAATTAGACTTAAATCAATAAAAACTAACCCACTCAATGTGTAACTTAATATTTTGAGTGTTTTGGTCATTTGCTTCTGTAAATCATCGTTTCGATATATATGCATACATATAAAATAGTATTTTTAATTCAAAACGTTTATATATCAAGGTTAATAATATATTTTATTATTTTGTAAAAATTTACGTACATATTCATTTAGAATATTTATATATTTTTGAAATATTTATTTAATAATATTTAGTTTTTCAATTACTAATTATATTTCAAAGTAACATTTTAGATTGTTTACATAATAGGAATTATTATATCATATAACGTTTTCATTTTAAAACTTAACTAAGTATAGTTCATTTATGTGCTAGCGTTTATTTTAACTTCTTAACGTACTAATTGACATATCTAAATATCAATCAACTCAATAAGCGAGTGTTACAATCATTTACTTAATTAATTTGAAATCAAATATATTTAATATACATAAACACGTTTTAAGTACACGTTGCAAGTTATTTATATATATTTAATTCTAATAATCAATATCCTATTGTATATATTCAAATTATGTTGTTTAAACAAAACATTTTAATAATCAAAATCTATTGAATCGAAAAATGTTTTTCGCACGTTTGAAAATATGTCAGTCGAATATTATGAAATCCAGTTCTCCACTATCTTTTGTCTAACCTTCGTCAATTGACACATTTGTTCTTACATGTAAATTACTTTACCAAATATTTCGGATACCGTTAAAGAAAGGTTTCCTAAATCAAAGTGGACCTCTTAACAGAGACTTGTAATCATACAATGTACCTAATAAATCAATCATTTGATATTATCATTTAATTCCATTTGATAAATATATTGAAACAAATACGTTCATGTAAAGTATTATTCGTTTAATACTTTGTTAATATTTTCAAGTTATAATATATACCTATATATATATATATATAATCATACCCATTTATATAATGGTTCGTGAATCGTCGAAACTTGGTCGAGGTTAAATGAATGAACACAGTTCAAAGTTTTGAAATTTCAACATTTCAAACTTTGCTTATCGTGTCGGAAACATATAAAGATTAAGTTTAAATTTGATCAAAAATTTTCGGGTTGTCACAGTACCTACCCGTTAAAGAAATTTCGTCCCGAAATTTGATCGTGGTCGTCATAACTTACCATAAAAATATTTTCATGACGAATATGGGTCGATAAATAGAGTTTTATCTTTATTGAGTAATATGGATAAAACAATTTGATTACGCGAAGAGTATAAGTGAAGTTATCGCAAAAGAGTGAAATGAGAAAGTAGAGATTTGCCTTATCTTTTGACGTCATCACAGTTGATCTCCGGATTAAAATAAATCTTTGTAATCTATATAGGATTTGATTCTTCGATGATTAAGAAAATTATGATCCTCTTTGATTTAATGTGATAATCCATCTCGATTTCTCTGTCGGATATTTCGCTATAAATCCACCTTCTTCGTTTCCTTACAACCCACACCTTCTATTCTTTCTCCTTCAACTCATATTTTAAAGTATTCTTCAATATGCTCCATCCCGTTCTGATTCTTGATATACTTCTAACCTTCATATCTGTCATTCTTCTCTTTCATCTTCCACCGGAAGAATCTATTTACTTCTACTATACTCTTTGTTTTATTGTGTTTTTAGTTCTCCCATGTCTTTACTTTGCAATACTTATTGATATACACGGTTTGTAATTTATGTGTTGTCGTCGGGCTTTATATCTTTCCTTATCTTTCAGAGTCCATGCTTCTGCCTTTCTATAATCATCGACATCCACAGTTAATGCTCTCTCTTATTTGCTATGATTTATACCCCCATTTCTATTTCGGAGTTTCATTCTTTCGTTTCCTCTTCTTGCGATTAAGCACCGTATGTAATGGTCCAGAATTCGTAGATATGAATTTTGGAATGAACATAGTTAACATTCTAAGAAGGAAATTGTGATGGCACTATCTTGGTTTGTCAAATTACCAGAATACCTCGAAAAAGACCGAATCATCAAGAAAAATATTTTCTTGATATGTTTAGAGGTTAAATAGATTACAAGAGTCGTGTAACATGGCACATGATGACGTTATGATCTGTGAATCATCACGTTCCATTTAGAAACTCAGCATGAATTACTGTAATATAATCACGTTGATCAAGTGTCATTATATTATACTAACTCATGCTTCAGTTCCCAACACTACAAAAAAAACATTCTAATTTTTAAACTCGAAAGTTTCAGAATTTAGAAACTAAAATAGTTTCTTTTATGATGTAACACAGATAGCGCGAAGAGGTAAATGATTTCAGATAAGAATAATTATGGAAATATCTTCAGAAATATGGAGGATATTTATAATGAAATGTACGATGATATCTTAGAATTTCTAATATCAGAGGATGATGAAGAATATTATCCGCAAGGGTTTTAGAGTAAGGAGTAAGGTATTCATTAATGACTTCAGCAGATACTGAATCATTTGGATTCTTTGAAGGCAGGTTTAGTCTTTGTGATTTGTCCACAGCCTCCTTCATACTTTGCTCAATCCGTTTTCCAGTTTCAAACCTTCTCTTTTTCTGAGCTTTGCCAACACACTATTCTTTATCATCAAACTTTTTACTGTTAAGGTCGTTTATAGTTTTTGCTGCTTCATCAGCATTTCGAGAATTATTCCGCAGTTCGGGGTGTTTTTCAGAAACTTCACATCTGAAGTATGTAAGTCCGTTATATGTACACATATAACTGTTGGCGTAGACATGCTGCGAGCTTTCAAAATACTGATTGCTAATTCCCAATGATTGGTATGGAAATTCTCGTTACAAGATGCAGATGAATAAATGATGGGGTTTTGATAAATATAATGATTTTTAGGGAAAATCAAAGATCAGTGGAGTTGTTGTTAAGTTTATTGCTAATGTGGTGGAATATAAACAGTTCCCCGGTAACGATGGCGAAAGGGCAACGTATATATCGTGGTTATAATAAGATATTTCAACTGAAAAGTCGAGGTTGACTTGCTGGAGCTGTGACAAAAATGTCTATTTTGAAACAGGATTGAAGAATTATTTTAGCTAGTAAATGCTAAAGGGTCTGATACGGATACGTGTTAAACTATGACTTTGGTTTCGAGGGATTTTCATGTACAAGACTGTGGGTAATATGTGGTTGAATCATCATCTCAATTGTTCATTATTTGAAGTGTCTTCGGGAATTTTGGAGGGTTTGAGCACAGATTGTAATCGTTAATATATGATGTTCTAGCACAGTTTTGAAGTCAAAGTATAGCTTTGAAAGATGTAAGGATCTAAAAGTGATGATATCGGTTATATCTTGAATTGAATTCTGCGATTTCAAAATCAGGATATATAATTGAATTTGAATGAGTATGGTTGTTTTGATTTATATGAAAGAATGTATATTGTTATGAAAATAGTAAGAATAGTTGAGGATTGCTGAATTAGATTCGAAGAATGTAGCATATTAATTGTGAATTTATATATCTCTCGGGTATTACCTACCCGTTAAAAAAAATTTCACAATTAATATTTTGTACAGAAAAATTTTATTACAGTCTTTATGAAAATATATATGTGTATATTTTCTTCAGATGTAACATAGATTTAATGAGTTAATGTTAAACTCATTTGATTTACGGTTGAAACTAGAATTGAATAATTCCTAAAGCTTTAGAAATTACGTAATCTTCGCAGATTATTTCTTCAACGTAAATGAAATCATGAATCATTACTTCATTATTCATTTTTATTAATATTTCTTCGGTGAATGGTGTTAGTGTTCGTGGAATTCTTGTGAACTTCGCAAGGTACGAATGATCTTTTCTGAAAAGTTTCGAGTACATCGATAATGAAGGTGTAAAATCAAACATATATTTGAATAATACACTTGATTTATTATGAAATGGAATTCATTGAATTGAAAAAGAGATTGTAGTTAACGATGGTTAAGTTGCTGACGAAGGATGTACATCATTGCATATTAATAATATGAATCAACCGAGTAGTTAAGATTCACATATAATAGCTTAGTACGGAAAGATTTATTATGGTTTCAAAAAAAAAAATATATATATATATATATATATATATATATATATATATATATATATATATATATATATATATATATATATATAATATACATATAATTTCTTCAGAGAAAATGAGTTAATACTTCATAACTTGTTGATACAATATACGCGTTATTGATTCGTAATGATGTCCACGGTGGTTCTTGAACTGGCGAAGCTTGTGATGTTATAGGTGCTGCTAGTTCTGACAATGCTAACAGTAGTGACTGTGCTGGTGATGCTAACGGTACTGTTGGTGCTGTTGGTAAAACAAGTCTAGCTTGTAAATCACGCACCATTCTTTTCAGAGTTTCTACTCTTCCTTTTATCATTTTGGTTCACTCATTTGATTTATGGTTAGGGCTAGAATAGATAATCTCTAAGACTTTGGAGATTACCTAATCGCTTTAGAATGTTTCTCCAATGAAGTTATGAATCAATACTTCATCGGTTATTGTTGTTGGTACTCCTTGGTATCTATGGTGTATGTGACATTGATGCTCGAGGTACCGATTATGATGTTTAAGGTGTGGGATACGGGTGTTGCTGTTGTGGTGGTGATGGTACTGTTGGCATTTGTTGATGGTGGTACTGGTTATGCTGCTGGTGCTGCTGCTGGTGTTTGTAACCTTTACACCATATTCTCCAAAGCCACTACCCGAGGGCGAAGCTCGTTTACTTCTTCTATTATACCGGGGTGATTTTCGGTTCGGACAAGCGGATAAATAAAATCTAGAATTTGATGTAGTATATAATCGTGACGAGATACTCTGGAAATGAGAGAGAAAATGGTGTTTCGGACTGGTTCGCCGGTAAGTGCTTCAGGTTCTTCGCCAAGAGGGCAATGTGGTGGATGGAAGGGATCACCTTCTTCTTGTCTCCAATGATTGAGGAGACTACGAACCCATCTCCAGTTCATCCAAAATAGGTGATGGCTGATTGGTTGATCCATTCCGGTTACACTACTTTCGGAGCTTGAGTGGGATTTCATTTCGGAATCCGAGTGACTTGAAGTAGTGACGGATTCCATTTATTACGATTGAATAAAGGATTTTTCGATATGAAATGATTTTCCGACTATTGGGTGGTGTAACTTCCCGCGTTTTTCCGTTAAATTTATTTTTAACTGTGACGACCCGAAAATTTCTGACCAAATTTAAACTTTAATCCTTATATTATTCAGACACGATCAGCAAAGTTTGTTAAGTTAAATCTATAGAATTTTAAACTGTGTTCATACATTCATTATAACCTCGACCAAATTCCGACGATTCACGAACCGTTATATATAAATAGATATGTATATATATATATATATATATATATATATATATATATATATATATATATATATTATAACTTGAGAATATTAATAAAGTATTAAATGTATAATACTTTACACGAACGTATTTGTTTCAATATGATTTTTGACGAAATTAAAAAAATATATATATTAAATGATTGAATTATCAGAAACATTGAATTATGATTACAAGTCTCTGTTGAGAGGTCCACTATGATTTGAGAAAAGCTATTCCTCTTAACGATATTCAGAATAATTTGTAAAGCTATTTACGAAAGTTAGACAAAAGTTAGTGGAGAATTGGTTTCCATAATATTCTATTAATCTATTTTCAAAAGTACAAAGACGTTTTCAGTTTAAAAAGAACTTTATTATTAAAACGTATATAACTTTTATAAATATCTAAAATCACTTTTGACAACTCATCACTTAACCAGTATAATAAATATAACGATATTTATATTTTATTTTATTAAATATATATAACGATTTAAATTAATATTATATATATTTATACGCGTATTATATATATATAGTTTTTATACTTTTACTATACTTTAACTTTACATTTACTTTACTTTTACTTTACTTTAACTTTAATAATTCATACTTTAATAATTCACTTTAATAATTCATACTTTAATAATTCACTTTAATAATTCATACTTTAATAATTCACTTTAATAATTCATACTTTAATAATTCACTTTAATAATTCATACTTTAATAATTCACTTTAATAATTCAAAAATCTATTATAAATAGAATTCAATAGGTTTCATTGTTTCATAAAAACTTGAAAATATATTTATCTAAACTCTCTCAATCGATTATATATATATATATATATATATATATATATATATATATATATATATATATATATATATATATATATATATATATATATTTGCTCTGTATTATTTCAAGATATTATTAGTATACATAAAATATTACGACGGAGTGCTGTCCGAGTGATTTCAAAATAGTTTTTTTGAATGAGTCGAAGCTAAGGAAATTATGGGTTATAGCTATGGAGGTGATGGGTATGGTTCATGGGTATGCTCGTGAGGTCAATCTAGTGTTTATCATCTCCGTTGCGTCTACGTACTTTCCTGCAATATTGAATCTCAATATTGATACGTTCGTGAATCCAAGGCCAACCTTACACTTGTTAAATGAGGTTATATGTATTTTTACTACGAAATACAGTATGGTGAGTTTCATTTGCTCCCTTTTTATATATATTTTTGGGCTGAGAATACATGCGCTGATTTATAAATGTTTTACGAAATAGGCACAAGTACTAAAACTAATTCTATGTGGGTTTAAACCAGAAATATACCCTTAGCTTGGTAACATTAAACTACTTGTCTATGTACGGTAGGCGCGAATCCTAAAGATAGATCTATTGGGTCTGACAAACCCCATCCTGACTATGGGATGCTTTAGTACTTCGAGGTTATTTTAAACACACCTGATCTAGTGTACTTCAGAGGGTAAAACATGAACGTTAAGGCTTGTTACCGGGTGCCTACAACTTATAGAATACTTTTATACACTTGCGAGTGTACATATATTTATAAACGGAAATCTTGTGGTCTATTAATATATTGAAATAATTGTTATGATAAACCTATGAACTCACCAACCTTTTGGTTGACACTTTAAAGCATGTTTATTCTCAGGTATTAAAGAAATATTCCGCTGTGCATTAGCTCATTTTAAGGATATTACTTGGAGTCATTCATGGCATATTTTGAAAGACGTTGCATTCGAGTTATTGAGTTCATCAAGATTATTATTAAGCCAATTATAGTTGGATGTATTATGAAATGGTGTGCATGCCGTCAACTTTCGTTGTAAAGAAAGTTTGTCTTTTAAAAACGAATGCAATGTTTGTAAAATGTATCATATAGAGGTCAAATACCTCGCGATGTAATCAACTATTGTGAATCGTTTATAATGTATATGAACGGGTCCTTTCAGTTGGTATCAGAGCGGTGGTCTTAGCGAACCAGGTCTGCATTAGTGTGTCTAACTGATAGTCGTTAGGATGCATTAGTGAGTCTGGACTTCGACCGTGTCTGCATGTCAAAAGTTTTGCTCATCATTTTTGTCGAAAATTACCTGCTTATCATTCTTAGTCTAGACACATCTTATTGCAATGATTGCATGAATAGTGTATAGACAAAATTCATATCTTAGCGTATCTGTTACTGTAAACTTTGCCTGACATATTCCGTAAATTCCTCCGTAATCTATGAAACCTTTTGCTCTATATAATTAGAATACCACCCGATAGCTGAAAAATCATTTCATATCGAAAAATTCTTTATTCAATCGTACGAAATGGAATTTGTCATTAGTTCAAGTCCCTCAGATTCTGAAATGGAATCCCACTCAAGTTCCGAAAGCAGTGTGACCGGAATGGATCAACCAATTAGTCATCATCTATTCTGGATGAATTGGGGATGGGTTCGTAGCCTCCTTAATCATTGGAGACAAGAAGAAGGTGATCCCTTCCATCCACCACATTGTCCTCTTGGCGAAGAACCTGAAGCACTTACCGGCGAACCTATCCGAAACACCATTTTCTCTCTTATTTCTAGAGTATCTCGTCACGATTACATACTACACCAAATTCTAGATTTTATTTATCCGCTTGTCCGAACCGACAATCACCCCGGTGTAATAGAAGAAGTCAACGAGCTTCGCGCTCGGGTAGTGGCTTTGGAGAATATGGTGCAAAGGTTACAAACACCAGCAGCAGCACCAGCAGCATAAACAGTACCACCATCAGCAACACCAACAGTACCATCACCACCACCAACAACAACATCCACATCCCACACCACAACATCACAATCTGTATCTCAAACATCAACGTCATACGCCCTGTAAATATCCAGGAATATCAACAACAACAAACGATGAAGTATTAATTCATAAACTTCATTGAAGAGATATCTCTGCGACAGTTATGTAATCTCCAAAATCTTAGAGAATATTTAATTCTGACAGTAAATCGGATGAGTGAACGGAGATGTAGAGTAGAAACTTTGATCGAAAATGGTGTACAATTTACAAGCTAGAATTGTTTTACCAACAGCATCAACAGGACCGTAGCATCATCAACACAGTCAGTGCCGTCAGTATCGTCAGAATCAACAGCACCTGTAACATCACAAACTCTGTCAGTTCAAGAATCATTGTGGACATCATTACGAATCAACAACAAATATATTGTATCAACGAGTTATGAAGTATTAACTCATTTCCAATCGAAAGATTTATATGTATATTTTTTATGTATAAATTTTTAAACCATAATAAATCTTCCCGTACTAAGCTATTATGTGTGAATCTTAACTACTCAGTTAATTCATATTACAAATATGCAATGATGTACGTCCTTCGTCCGCAACTTAACCATCGTTAATTACAATCTCTGTCTCAATTCAATAAAATTCCAATTCATAATAAATCAAGTATATTATTCGAATATATGTCTGATTTTACACTTTCATCATCGATGTACTCGAAACTTTTCAAATAACATCATTCGTACCTTGCGAAGTTCACAAGAGTTTCACGAAAACCAACAAATAACAAAGTAATGATTCATAATTTCAATATTATTGAAGAAATACTTATGCAATTTATAAAGTTTTAGGGATTACTCAATTCTAGTTCCAACCATAAAACAAATGAGTTTAATTTAATATTAACTCATTAAATCTATATTACATCTAAAGAAAATATACACATATATTTTCATAAAGACTGTAATAAACTTCTTTTGTACAAAATATTAATTGTGAAAAAAAAAATTTTAACGGGTAGGTAATACCCGAGAGATATATAAATTCACAATTAATATATTAAATTTTTCGAAACTGATTCAGCAATCATCAACTATACTCTCTACTTTCACAACAATATCCATTCTTTCATATAAATCAAAACAATCATACTCATTCAAATTCAATTACATATTTTGATTTTGAAATCGCATAATTCAATTCAAAACATAACCAGTATCATCACTCTTAGATTCCTATATCTTTCAAAGCTATACTTTGACTTCAAAACTGTGTTAGAACATCATATGTATTAACGATTACAATATGTGCTCAAACCCTTCGAAATTCCTGAAGACACTTCAACTAAGGAACAATCGAGATGATGATCCAACCACATGTTACCCACAGTTATACACCTAAAAAACTCTCAAAACCCAAGTCATAGTTCGATACATATCTGTGTTAGACCCTTTGGCATTTACTAGCTAAAATAACTTTTCAATTCTGTTTCAAAATAGACAGTTTTGTCACAGCTCCAGCAAGTCAACTTCGACTTCTCAATCAAAACAGTCTTATTATAACCTCTATAGATACGTTTCCCTTTCGCCAACGTTACCGGGAAATCGTTTATATTCACCACATTAGCAATAAACTTACCAACAACTTCACTGATCTTTGACTTTCCAAAAAAAAAATCATTATAATTATCGAAACCCTATCATATATTCATTCGTACCTTATAACAAGAATTGCCATACCAATTATTGAGAATCAGCAATCAGTATTTTGAAACCTCGCAGCATGTCTACATCAACAATTACATATACACACAACGTCTACCTCCAAGACTTACATTCTTTTAATGAGAAATTTCTGAAAAAAACACCCTAAACTGCGAACCAGTTCTCGAAATTTTGAAAAATGCTGACGAAGCAACAAAAACTGTAAACGACCTTAACAGTAAAAAGTTGGATGATAAAGGATAGTATATTGGCAAAGCTCGGAAAAAGAGAAGCTTTGGAACTGAAAAACGGATTGAGCAAAGTATGAAGGAGGCTGTGGACAAATCACAAAGGCTGAACCTGCCTTCAAAGAATCCAAAGGATTCAGTACTTGCTGAAGTCATTAACGAATATCTTGCTCCTAGCTCTAAACCCCTGTGGACAATATCCTTCATCATCCTCTGATATTAGACATTCTAAGATATCATCGTATCTTTCATTATAAATATCATCCATACTTCTGAAGATATTTTTATAATTATTCTTATCTGAAATCATTTACCTCTTCGCGCTATCTTTATTATATCATAAAAGAAACTATTTTAGTTTCTAAATTCTGAAACATTCGAGTTTAAAATAGGAATATTCTTGAAGAAGTGTTGGGAGCTGAAGCATGAGTTAGTATAATATAATGACACTTGATCAACGTGATTATATTACAGTAATTCATGCTGAGTTTCTAAATAGAACATGATGATTCACAGATCATAACGTCATCATGTGCTATGTTACACGACTCTTGTATTCTCTTTGATCTCTAAATATCAAGAAAATATTTCTTGATGATTCGGCCTTTTCCGAGGTATTCTGGTAATTTGACAAGTCAAGATCGTGCCATTACAATTTCCTTCCTAGAACATTAACAATGTTCATTCCGAAATTTATATCTGCGAATTCTGGACCATTACAAGCGGTGCTTAATCGCAAGAAGAAGAAACAAAAGTCCAAAGCTCCGAACTAGAAATGGGAGTATAAATCATATCAAATAGAAGAGAGCATTAACTGTGGATAACAATGATTATAGAAGAAGCAAGGACTTTGAAATATAAGGGAAGATATAAAACCCAACAACAACCTAGAAATCACAAACCGTATATATCAATGCATATAGCAATATAAAGACACGGGAGAACTAAAAACACTATAAAACCAAGAGTATAGTAGAAGTAAATAGATTCTTCCGGAGGCAGATAAAAAAGAAGAGCTACAGATATGAAAGTGAGGAGTATATCAAGAATCAGCACTGGATGAAGCATATTGACAAATACTTTAAAATATGAGTTGAGAAGGTGTGAGTTGTAAGAAAACAAAGGAGGTGGATTTATAGTGAAATATCCGACAGAGAAATCAAAATGGATTATCGCATTAATTCGAAGAGGATCATCATTTTCTTAATCGCCGAATAATCAAATCCAATATAGATTACAAAGATTTTCTTTTCGGAGATCAATCATGATGACGTCAAAAGATACGACGAATCACTATTATCTTATTTCATTCATTTACAATAACTTCACTCACACGCTTCTAGTAATCGAATTATTTTATCCATGCTTCTTGAACATGATAAAACTCTATAATCGTTATAATAACATTCTCATTGTTAGTCATGACGACCTCTATCAAATTTCGGGGACGAAATTTCTTTAACGGGTAGGTACTGTGACGACCCAGAAATTTCTGACCAAATTTAAACTTTAATCCTTATATTATTCAGACACGATAAGCAAAGTTTGTTAAGTTAAATCTATAGAATTTTAAACTGTGTTCATACATTCATTATAACCTCGACCAAATTCCGACGATTCACGAACCGTTATATATAAATAGATATGTATATGTATATATATATATATATATTATAACTTAAGAATATTAATAAAGTATTAAATGTATAATACTTTACACGAACGTATTTGTTTCAATATGATTTTTGACGAAATTAAAAAAATATATATATTAAATGATTGAATTATCAGAAACATTGAATTATGATTACAAGTCTCTGTTGAGAGGTCCACTATGATTTGAGAAAAGCTATTCCTCTTAACGATATTCAGAATAATTTGTAAAGCTATTTACGAAAGTTAGACAAAAGTTAGTGGAGAAGCGGTTTCCATAATATTCTATTAATCTATTTTCAAACGTACAAAGACGTTTTCAGTTTAAAAAGAACTTTATTATTAAAACGTATATAACTTTTATAAATATCTAAAATCACTTTTGACAACTCATCACTTAACCAGTATAATAAATATAACGATATTTATATTTTATTTTATTAAATATATATAACGATTTAAATTAATATTATATATATTTATACGCGTATTATATATATATATATAGTTTTTATACTTTTACTATATTTTAACTTTACCTTTACTTTACTTTTACTTTACTTTAACTTTAATAATTCATACTTTAATAATTCACTTTAATAATTCATACTTTAATAATTCACTTTAATAATTCATACTTTAATAATTCACTTTAATAATTCATACTTTAATAATTCACTTTAATAATTCATACTTTAATAATTCACTTTAATAATTCAAAAATCTATTATAAATAGAATTCAATAGGTTTCATTATTTCATAGAAACTTGAAAATATATTTATCTAAACTCTCTCAATCGATTTATATATATATATATATATATATATATATATATATATATATATATATATATATATATATATATATATATATATATATATATATATATATATATATATATATATATATATATTTGCTCTGTATTATTTCAAGATATTATTAGTATACATAAAATATTACGACGGAGTGCTGTCTGAGTGATTTCAAAATAGTTTTTTTTGAATGAGTCGAAGCTAAGGAAATTATGGGTTATAGCTATGGAGGTGATGGGTATGGTTCATGGGTATGCTCGTGAGGTCAATCTAGTGTTTATCATCTCCGTTGCGTCTACATACTTTCCTGCAATATTGAATCTCAATATTGATACGTTCGTGAATCCGAGGCCAACCTTACACTTGTTAAATGACGTTATATGTATTTTTACTACGAAATACAGTATGGTGAGTTTCATTTGCTCCCTTTTTATATATTTTTTTGGGCTGAGAATACATGCGCTGATTTATAAATGTTTTACGAAATAGGCACAAGTACTAAAACTAATTCTATGTGGGTTTAAACCAGAAATATACCCTTAGCTTGGTAACATTAAACTACTTATCTATGTACGGTAGGCGCGAATCCTAAAGATAGATCTATTGGGTCTGACAAACCCCATCCTGACTATGGGATGCTTTAGTACTTCGAGGTTATTTTAAACACACCTGATCTGGTGTACTTCAGAGGGTAAAACATGAACGTTAAGGCTTGTTATCGGGTGCCTACAACTTATAGAATACTTTTATACACTTGCGAGTGTACATATATTTATAAACGGAAATCTTGTGGTCTATTAATATATTGAAATAATTGTTATGATAAACCTATGAACTCACCAACCTTTTGGTTGACACTTTAAAGCATGTTTATTCTCAGGTATTAAAGAAATCTTCCGCTGTGCATTAGCTCATTTTAAGGATATTACTTGGAGTCATTCATGGCATATTTTGAAAGACATTGCATTCGAGTTATTGAGTTCATCAAGATTATTATTAAGCCAATTATAGTTGGATGTATTATGAAATGGTGTACATGCCGTCAACTTTCGTTGTAAAGAAAGTTTGTCTTTTAAAAACGAATGCAATGTTTGTAAAATGTATCATATAGAGGTCAAATACCTCGCGATGTAATCAACTATTGTGAATCGTTTATAATGTATATGAACGGGTCCTTTCATTAACACCGTCTTTTTTTTAGATAATATCTTTTGTTATCTAAATTCGTGTCTTTCGTTAACTAACGTTCTTAATATTTCGGTTATTTGATTATAACATCTCTCGGTTACTCTAGCGATTTAAAATATTCGTTTAGTTAATTCACGCACCCGCATCCGAAATCGAGGGACTAGTTTTGCCACTTGGCCAAAGAGGTGGCTAGTAGTTGACTAGTCAACCACCCCACCACCTCCACTCATTCATTCATCTCTTTCTTTCTTTCTTACTTCCTCTTTTTCTCTCAAACACTCAAACAATAATTCATCATCCATTTCACATCTAGGAAGCTCACAACAAATCCGACTACATATTTGGAATCCTCTCTTCATCCTCTACAACTTGATACCAATTTCATCCATTTTGGGTAACTTTCTAAAATCACTAGATTTATTGTTCTTGATGTTTATGACTTGAAATGATGTTAATTAGTGTCTATGGCTCGTGTCTAGCATGAATATATGATTTATTTGTTCGATCTTGTTGTTTTGCATAAACTAGCATGAACTTGGAATGGGTTTGTTTAATCTTGAGGTTTGAGTGATTAAATGTTGTTTAAATGTTAAAGTTCATGTATTAAATGTGTTACTAGCATCATTAGCTTCAATTTGATGTGTTGGTTGATTTAGAAAACTTCATCTGCAAAATGGTTGAAATCGTGATTTTGGTTAGGGTTTGATGAACTTTAAAATGAACTTTTGACGCATTGAATGCTATGAAATGTTGTTAGTAAGTGTTTAGTTGTATTGTATGTTTCATTACCTTCAAAATGACATATCGTATGTGTAAATTGGATTCCCGAATCACCATTTGCATTTTTGAGCTTGAAATGTTAAATAATGATCTTTCGGTGAGATTTTGGTTATCATAAATGTTGGGTTTGTTTAATGAAATGTGTTTAGTTGTATTCCTTGTTAAATTACCTTTCTAACGATATAAGATACGTGTTTTGAATGTTTACGTTCATAAGTTATGTTTGTTTGAAGTTTGGTTCGAGCCTACACATGAAAACAGCCCAGGATTTCTGTCAGGCATATGGAGCGGCGCGCCGATTTCTGAGCGGAGCACCGAATTCCTACAAAATTGCACCGAGGCTTTGCCTTGAAATGGAGCGGCGCGCCACTTCTCTGAGCGGAGCGCCATTTGCCTGTTGTCCAAAAAGTCTCATTTACGTTAAACTCTAACTATGCTACGCACCTCCGATTAACATGAAACTTGGCCAACATATTTATATATGCTTATCTTTCATAGAAAAATTGTCGGATACCCGACCCGACCCCGTTGACTTTGACTTTGACTTTGACCAATTTTGAGTTTTAGTCAAACTTAACCAAACACTTATGAAATCGTTCTAACGTGCTTTTATACTTATATCTTGCATGAAACTGGACAACTTGATTTACATGCTATATTAATCGAGTCGTAACGAGCCATAGGACTCATTGAACACATTTTGACCGACCTTGTGTCATAACCGGTAATTTATACAACTTACTTGTTTAGGTCAAGGCTAAACAACTTTCATGCACACGTTTACTTTGTGAAGTACCTTTATACTCATGCACTCGAGGTGAGATCATAGTCCCACATTTTTCAACAACTTTTATACTTTTAAATCGTGGGCTGAGAAACATATACCTTGTTACATCTTGTACTACTTACTTTTATGTTTTGAACACAAGTTCGATGAAACAAATATTCCACAGCGAGTTTGAACAAAAATCCTCAATTTGATTATCATTAGTTACACTTGCCGGGTGTAAGCGAGAACTTATGTTGTATGGCCATACGGGTTTGACAAACCCTCATTCGGATGGTTCGCTACCGTTAATTCGGATGGAATGTATTTTTGAGAAACAATGTATGTTCTAACACTATTGTGATGGGGTTCTATGGAAGTAAAGTTAAGCCTTGATAATTGGGTGCTCGCGAACTTATTTTGGAATGCAAACTATTTGGATGATCAATTTTATGAGAATACTAAATCTTGTGGTTCAAAAATAACGTTTATTACTACATCTATGATTTCACCAACGTTTTTCATTGACAGTTTTCTATATGTTTCTCAGGTAATTCATACTTGGCTACTTGATACATGCTTCCGCACACTTTGATTACTTGCTTGGGGGTCAACCATGCATGCATACGCTAGGGATAGCATCTTTAGATTCAAACCTAAAGCATACATACTTACGCTATTTATAGCAACTGTGATTTTCAACTTATTATGTCGCAAGTTATTTCACTTATACTTTACAACTTTTGTAAACTTAAACTTGTTGTCGAACCGTTTGGTAAACTAAACTTTGTAAGTCTTGTACGTTTCAAATGAATGCGACATAATTTTGTTCAAACGCGTCTCATATAGGGACTACGACCACGTAACGGGACCTAAGTTAATGACGCCATCAATGACGATTTTGTCGGGTCGTTACAGGTGGTATTCTAATTACATAACATAGCTATATATATATATATATAGAATAGAAGATATCGTAGATTACGGAGGAATTTAAGGAATATGTTAGACAAAGTTTACAGTAACAGATACACTAGGATATAAATTAGCAGATATGCTAAGATATGAATTTTGTCTATACACTATTCATGCAATCAATACGATAAGATATGTCTAGACTAAGAATGATAAGAAGGAAATTTTTCGATGAAAATGATAAGCAAATCTTTTGACATGCAGACACGGTCGAAGTTCAGACTCACTAATGCATCCTAACGACTTATCAGTTAGACACACTAATGCAAACCTGGTTCGCTAAGACCACCGCTCTGATACCACATGAAGCGACCTGTCCTAATCCATAAGGACGAATACAATAACATATGATTACATCGCGAGGTATTTGACCTCTAAATGATATATTTTACAAACATTGCATTCGTTTTTAATAGACAAACTTTCATTACATCGAAAGTTGACAAGCATGCATACCATTTCATAATATATCAAACTATCAATGACTTAATAATAATATTGTTGAACTCAACGACTCGAATGCAACATCTTTTGAAATATGCCATGAATGACTCCAAGTAATATCTCTAAAATGAGAAAATACACAGCAGAAGATTTCTTTCAAACCTGAGAATAAACATGCTTTCAAGTGTCAACCAAAAGGTTGGTGAGTTCATTAGTTTATCATAAACATTCATTTCCATCATTTTAATAGACCACAAGATTTCATATATTTAATTGTACACGTAACCCGAGTACAAAATAACACGCGTAACCCGCGAATTAAAAATCCATCTTATATCAGGCATTTCGCATAAACTGCATAGAGATAAAAATCATTCATATGGTGAACACCTGGTAACCGACATTAATAGAATGCGTCTAGAATATCCCCATCATTCCGGGACTCTCATCGGACATGATAAAATCGAAGTACTAAAGCATCCATAACCCGGATGGGGTTTGTTAGGCCCAATAGATCTATCTTTAGGATTCGCGTCAATTAGGGTATCTGTTCCCTAATTCTTAGATTACCAGACTAAAAAGGGTGATATTTGATTCGATAATACAACCATAGAATGTAGTTTCGATTACTTGTGTCTATTTCGTAAAACATTTATAAAAGCAGCGCATGTATTCTCAGTCCCAAAAATATATATTGCAAAAGCATTTAAAAAGGGAGCAAATGAAACTCACTATACTGTATTTCGTAGTAAAAATACATATGACGTCATTGAACAAGTGCAAGGTTGGCCTCGGATTCACGAACCTATATTAATTATATATATTTATATGTTGATCAATATTTGTTTAACAATTTAGGTCAAGTCGTAGTGTATCACAATCCTAATGCTCGAGTTCGATATGCAAAAGTCAACAAAAGTCAACAAAAGTCAATTTGGCCCAAAATGATTTACAAAATCTATACATGTTTATTATATACTTAAATAGTCGTTCTATATATTTAAATATATTTATCAAATTTTATTAGAGTAAATAATAAAAGTCATTTGTTTATTTTTAAAAATTTTATATGATAAAAATATACTTTTATATATCTTAAATAATTAAATTTATAAAGTTCACTTAATAAAAATATAGTGGTATGTAATATTAATGTAATTTTATTGCGCGTGGTAAAAATATCTTTGAAACACATATTTATTTGATAAAATAATATTGATAATAATAATAAATAAAAGTTGTATTATTTTGTAATAATAATTATTATTATTCTACTAATTAAAATATCAATATTTATATTTACTAAAAATGTTATTATGATAAAATGATAATTTTTATTAATAATAATACTAAAATGATAATAATAATAATAATGATATCTTATAATAACAATGATATTTCTATTAAAAATAATAATTTTTGTAAAAGTGATAATTTTAATAATACTTTTAATAATAATAAAAATGATAAAAATAATAAAATCGGTATTTTTCTCTTAAATTAATGTATTACAATATTTTAATTTCATCATGATACTCATACTCATTATTTCCCAATCAATTTGTTAATAGCTTTTAGTCGTCTTTTATATCGCGTTCATAATAATGATAATAATAGTAATCAAAATAATTAGATGTTCCTAATATTAGTTTTAATTACAATAATACTAATAATAATAAATACTATGATAATATTAACGATAATACTAATAACTATTTTAATGATAATAATAATAATAATAATTCTAATTATAATTTTAACGATAATAATAATAATAAAAATAACAATTTTTAATGATAATATCTTTTATTGATAATGATAATAATAATAATAATAATAATAATAATAATAATAATAATAATAATAATAATAATAATAATAATAATAAGATAAAAACTATAACGAGGATAATAATGACGATAATAATAATCATTTTTAATAATAATACAAAAATTCAATTGACTATATCTTCTAATCCGTTCATCGAAACCATTCGATATCTAAATGAAAAGTTCTTAATTTTTCGCTAGCTTTCCAACGACATGCATATCTTATACCTTATCTTAACCGCATACATAACTAATTCAGGATTTAACATAATCTATCTAACGACAATATCAAAAGTACAAGCATGCACAATCCTATTTACTCGAGCACTAGTCAGGGATACACTATTAATATATAAAAGTTAAGTTATGAGTGCTCACGTATCAATATTGAGATTCAATATTGCAGGAAAGGTACGTAGACGTAACGGAGATGATAAACACTAAATTGATCTCACGAGAATATCCATGAACCATACCCATTACCTCCATAGCTATAACCCATAATTTCCTTAGCCCTATCCTACCCACAAAATCCATTTTTGAAATAACCCGCTTATGACTCCGTCGTAGTATTTTATGTATAAATACTAATAATAATAACACTCTTAATATTAATAATACTAATCATTAATAATAATAATAATAATAATAATAATAATAATAATAATAATAATAATAATAATAATAATAATAATAATAATAATAATAATAATAATAATAATAATAATAATATAAATATTAATATAGATATAGAGTACACGATAGAGAGATGGATGAATTAGATAAATGAAACTGAAAAACGTTTGATAATTAGACTTAAATCAAGAAAAATCTAACCCACTCAATGTGTAACTTAATATTTTGAGTGTTTTGGTCATTTGCTTCTGTAAATCGTCGTTTCGATATATATATGCATACATATAAAATAGTATTTTTAATTCAAAACATTTATATATCAAGTTTAATAATATATTTTATTATTTTGTAAAAATTTACATACATATTCATTTAGAATATTTATATATTTTTGAAATATGTATTTAATAATATTTAGTTTTTCAATTACTAATTGTATTTCAAAGTAACATTTTAGATTGTTTACATAATAGGAATTATTATATCATATAACGTTTTCATTTTAAAACTTAACTAAGTATTGTTCATTTATGTGCTAGCGTTTATTTTAACTTCTTAACGTACTAATTGACATATCTAAATATCAATCAACTCAATAAGTGAGTGTTACAATCATTTACATAATTAATTTGAAATCAAATATATTTAATATACATAAACACGTTTTAAGTACACGTTGCAAGTTATTTATATATTTAATTCTAATAATCAATATCCTATTGTATATATTCAAATTATGTTGTTTAAACAAAACATATTAATAAGCAAAATCTATTCAATCGAAATACGTTTTTCGCACGTTTGAAAATATGTCAGTCGAATATTATGAAATCCAGTTCTCAGCTATCTTTTGTCTAACCTTCGTCATTTGACACATTTGTTCTTACATGTAAATTACTTTACCAAATATTTCGGATACCGTTAAAGAAAGGTTTCCTAAATCAAAGTGGACCTCTTAACAGAGACTTGTAATCATACAATGTACCAGATAAATCAATCATTTGATATTATCATTTAATTCCATTTGATAAACATATTGAAACAAGTACGTTCATGTAAAGTATTATTCGTTTAATACTTTGTCAATATTTTTAAGTTATAATATATACCTATATATATAATCATACCCATTTATATAATGGTTCGTGAATCGTCGAAACTTGGTCGAGGTCAAATGAATGAACACAGTTCAAAGTTTTGAGATTTCAACATTACAAACTTTGCTTATCGTGTCGAAAACATATAAAGATTAAGTTTAAATTTGGTCGGAAATTTCTGGGTTGTCACAAATCACACTTCACTCGAATCACTTTTTTTATTCTCACACTTTATACATCAATGATTTTGATACGGCGGTATAAATAATGGTAGTAACAATGTGGTTTACAGTCCCACATGACTATGAAAATTTAGATCCTTTAAGAAAATTGGATCTTTATGAAAATATTTGATCTTTTGAAAATTCATTCTAGCTTTTACCCTAGATAAGTTTTTCGGAATAACACTTCACCGGTGTTTGCAAAATATTTTTGTGGGTTGCGTGGGTTTCATATTTAAAATTTTAGCTCAAAACTTGCGGTTTTGTGTCACCCACTTACTAACCTTGTATTAGGAAAGCAACACGTCCAGTATACTTGCTTCGTATATTATCTTTCGGTAAACTACCGTCCGGTTGTAAAGGAAAGCGATGAACAAGCAACTGTTAAGGCAATGTCTAATGACATTCTTTTGATTATGGTCAAAAACGTGTCGGATGCAATTACTATCCTTTGTAGGAGCAATAGTAAAGATCACCCTATAATTTTTCGGTCTGGCACAAGGTCCTGTCTTCGACCATGCTATGCAACCACTGTTCTTACGGTTGACACCCGATTTGGTTCAGGTGACCTAATGAATTCTAATGAATTCTCAGGATTTTACGTTCAATGGTAATGAATGCATTGAAAATAGGTTTTCAGAAAACAAATCGGTTTTAATTTGATCAAAATATTTTCTCGTTCAAGTTCGAGTTTAGATATCATCGAATTCCATGAGTTCGTAATTTCTCAATCTTTAAAGTCAATCTCAAGGATTGATTAATATCAGTCTTAAATGCTGATTTTTGATCTTTTAAGGAGATTATCCTTTCTGGGGATCTGATTCATTAGTCTTATAAGCTAATTTTCACGGTGCCCCCCATTGTACGAGACAGATCCTCTCAAGGTTAGGATAAGTCTGACCACTTGGAGACCCTGTTTGATGCTGAGGTCCGTGGATTTCCTGCTGATTTTAGAGATGACTTTTCTAGATTTTTCGTAAACCTACAGCTGGTCTGGACGACAACTTCCTTACCTAAATCAAGAAGCGCGTGTCTTTTTCGGAAGACTTTACTTCCTTTTAATGATGGAATTGATTCATCGTGTAGATCCATCTTTCTTTCATCTTTATTACAATTTACTGGGTAAAACAGTTAATTTAGTCCAAAACAAAAGCACCTACAATAACTTTACAGAAACATGTGATAGATAGTTTTTAATTGAATAACTTGGTATATTCTCCCCACACTTGGCTTTTATTTATTTCTTTCTTTGCCTTTTTATTCTCCTCTTTTCTATTTTAAATGAATTCAAGCATTTTAGGTTGTTTCTCAATTTATGTCCTTTCCGAGGTAACGATAATTTCGGTATTAACACCTAGTTTTTATCATTCATAAATATGTATAAACATGATTTTGAATTCATTTAGTTGAAATTTTTTCAAATTTTCACAAAATTTGGCAAATAAACCAAGTGCAAACCTGAGAGAATTTATAACCCTTCACCACACTTAAGATCATGCAATGCCCTCATTTGCATGAAATCGGACTATAATTATAAATTTATGAGGGTGATTAATGTGGAAATTGATTAAAAATACCCAGTTTGTAATTGCTAAGCTCGTCGAATGATAGATGGCGCGCCTCATCGTTCATTCCTTTTGTTGTTTTATCCCACATGTTTTTCTTCAAAAATGGTTGCTTTTCTGAACTGTTTGCTAATTTTTGAAAATGCGTATTTTACCCTAATTTATCATGCATTTTTATTAACGAGTTATGCACTAACCTGGACCCCTAATTTAATGTTAAATGGGGTTAGACTTCCCCACACTTAGCTGACGACATGTGAAGTCGGTAGAATAAGTTCCACGAATTAAAATAGTGAACCAGTTATTTACATCTCGGGTGGTGTATAATATATCAATGGGTTTAAAGTTTAGACCCACCCGAGCGTCACTACTTAATTCTTTTTTAAGTGTAGCTTTTAGTAAATGGATATGTCTCTTTTCTGGTTCTTGGTCAAATGGATCGATATACACCGACATACATATTTCTTTAGGGTGGACAATTCCTAACATTTCCTTTCGTTCATTCTCAGAATCAAAGGTTTCACCTATATTACCCAATTGGGTGAAATCCGAGGTGTCATTATCTATTACAGCTCATAGTTCTTCTTGGTAGATGACTCGTCTATTGAGAATATTGGGTTGGAAGGTTGTGGGATGGTGAATTTTGGGATCGAAGCAAAATCTTCTTCTTTATCAGTCATTATCGGTCCCTCCACTTTGGTCTCGGGGGTAAAATTTTCAGCGTTATCGTTTTCCCAAGAGTACCAATTTGTCACCCTTACTTCTTCTTCATTTATTGATGGATCGATGATTTCTTCTGTAGAGACTAATGTGTCGATATGTTGTGAAATTGGTAAAACTGAATAAAAAGTATCATCGGGATAATTGGTGATTTCCGAGCTCTCGAATTCATCAAAATTCGATGATATGGGATTTTCTTGCACAATACTCCTCAGATTAACATGTGTGTAATCTGATAGAGTTTCAGCTTGCCTATTTGCGAACTCTCTCATTTGTTCATTTTGAGCGTCAAGTTCTTCGAGTTTGATTTTCATAGAATCTAAAAAAATTTCAGACACATAATTTTCCTCGTCCTCTGGTTGTTGAGTTTGGATATATTCTTGGAAATAATCCCAATTTGAATTGTATTCATCATAATCATTCCATTCAGGTTCCATGGGTGCATAATTTTCTATAGGAACGTAATAATAACATTCCCATGTTGAGTGATAATCTCCACAGATTTCACAACCAGTTATTGTTTCATCATTCGTGATCCAAGGTTGACCGAACGAATTTTTATCAACACTCGTTTGAGATTATTGATTTAATTGATTTTGGATTTCAAAAAGAGTTTCCATAGCCTTGTTTTCAAAATTTTCCATTTTATTGCGATGGCCAAATTTTAGCTACAATGTGGTGCATTCACTAATTATCCTATTAGTTATAAAACTAAAAAATATATAAGTTATCAAATTAATAAACTTTTCTGCTTTTACCCACGTTTCGAATAGCCAAAAGATGCAGCAGGGAGCCAGGATCCTTTAAATCAGAAAATCCAGAACTCAGCCACTAACAAATCCAACAATTACTACGAAGCAGAAAATTTTGGTTGTCTATTGATTTAATCGCTTACAATAATTTTTTCGTCGAAATTTAACGAAAACTTTTAAAATTCTATGTCCTAAAAACTAGAGCGTAGAAATAAAAAAGAAAACGAAACGCGTCAAAAAACAAGAGGTCGAAAAACAAACGTCGAAAAACTAAATATTAAAACTTACGTCTAAAGGTATTAAAGCTTAATGGAATTCTAAATCCAAAACGGCTGTTACTTAAATAGGCACTAAAATCTATTAATAACGGCGTCGCAAAATTCTAAAGCACCTAAATCTTAATCTAAAGAAAAGTACTTAAGGGATTTTACGGCAAATCCTAAAAATCTAAAAATATAAAAATAACTACGGCAAAAACTAACTTAAAACTAATTACGAACGACAAATATTACTAAATAAACGATAAAAATATAAATTATAACTAAAATGATAAAAATACAAATTTTATAAAAATATTATTTTTATATTATTTATATTAAAGGATTAATATAAATATGTAAATAATAATAATTAAAACTAAAAATACAAATTATATTAAAACTATATAATAATTAAACCCTAAATAATAAATAATAAATAAATTTTTACCCTAATTTCGCATTTAATGATGGGGTTGACCTGTCAGACAACCTCCGCGATTGCGAGGGTTTCTGTGAGTGGTGCTCCGAGATCGCGGAGATATGCAGTTTCAGATTTGGTTGCAGGCTCAAACGCGTTTTTTTTCTGACTTAAATATATAATAGAATATATATATATATATATATATATATATATATATATATATATATATATATATATATATATATATATATATATTATATATATATATAATAAAAATAAACTTATATTTTAAAAAAAAATAAAAATACTTTTTATAGACAAATCTTAGAAATATAAATTTTAATATATATAATTATATTATTAATAAAAATTAAAAATATAGCGTTTTAGCGTCCCCGGCAGTGGCGCCAAAAACTTGATGTGTCAGCGGAGGGGGTATGAAATACTATTATTTTTAATACGAAATACGATACAAATTACACAAGTTTTAATTATTTATTTACAAATGGGATATACCTAAACTCTGCTACAACACTATAGGCAGTGTACCTAATCGTAGAGTAGTATAGTTTTTAGTAAGTCCGGTTCGTTCCACAGGGAGACGGCTTATTTTACACTATATTTTTATATAACTATATTTGTACAAAATATAAATATATATATTACAATTATTATTATTATAAAAAGGGGGTTTTACCGTTTAATGACCGGTTTGTCGATTTTAAAACTTAAGTCAATTAAAACCTAATGCAAAAAATTAAAAATAAATATAACTTAATTTAAAGCGTAAATTAAATGACGATAATTAAAGTGCGATAATTTAAAGTGCGATAAATAAAATGACGGTAAATAAAATTGGGTAATTAAAAGTGCGATGAGATATAAAATAAAGGAATTATGCTTATTTAAACTTCCGTAATCATGATGTTCGACGTGTTGATTTTAATTTATTACAATGGGTTAATTGTCCTTTGTCCTGAATTATTCGATATGTCCATCTGGTTTTGTCTATAATAGTCCATCGGTCATAAATATAAAGTGCGAGAGTCTTCGTCAAATTAACCTTATACCCGAAGTCAAATATTCCAACTAGTTGGGGATTCGAACTGTAACAAGGTCTTAATACTTTGTTTAATGAATACACCAGGTTATCGACTGCGTGTAATCCAAGGTTTCAATACTTTGTTAACAATTACACTAATTACCCTTGAATGTAATCTACTCCTGTTTCAACGAGTCCATTGACTATTAATCAATTCCCGTATCTGGTCAAATGAACGATTATTGGTATTTATAGATATCCCGCCCACCGTACCCGATTCAACGTGTGTGATTATTTATAGATACGTCAAATTATAACCTTTATATTAAATTAACAAGATATCATGTAGTTAATTAAATATAAAGCCCATTAATAGCCCATAGTCCAATTTCCACAAGTGTCGTTCTTTTGTTCAAATCTCAATTATGGTCCAAAGCCCAAAAAACCCCGTCTTAATATTTAGCCCAACATCACGATTACTTCGGCTCAAATAAGCATAATAATAACTTAAGTACGATACATAATTGAAAAAGGAGAATTTAACTTACAATGATTATTAATCGCGTAGCGTTACACGGACAGAGTTCCGACTTTAAAATCCGTAAAATAACTTTTACATTACCCAAACTAACTAATATAAAACTAAACTAATATATATTATAAATATATATTATAAATATATAATATATATTATAGAAATCGAGAGATTGAATTGATATGGGGTGCAATGGATTCGACAGACTTCGTGCCTTTTATAGGAGATTTCTGACTTTGGCTGCTCCGCGAGTGCGGTACTTTTGTGCCTTACAGCTCCGCGAGTGCGGAGCTTCAGATTCCAGCTCACCACTTTTTGGCCATTTGCTTGTCGACATAATTAATAAATATATATAATTTATATAATTATTTATATATTAAATTATATTCTTGTGCATAGTTGACTTGTACTTTTAGCTCCGTTGACTCGCGCGTTGATGCTCAGTTCATGTCTCGGTTCCGGATTTTCAAACGTCCTTTCGTACGCTTAGATATCTTGTACTTTGCATTTCGAGAGTTGTACTCTTGTAATTTTTAGACGTTTCTCATTAATAAATTGAACCACTTGAATTGTAACTTGTACGTTTTAGCTTTTTGGTCATTTGCGTCTTCTAATCGTCGTTTTCTTCTTTTGTCTTCGCACTTATTTAATATAAACGATTATTACATGAAAATAGAACAATTGCAACTGAAAACTTTACATATTGGAAGGATATTGTGCCTAAATATATGTTCATTTGGAGCACTATCAATAACACTTATCACTAAACATCCATTGTAATGTGCAATACGACCAATACGCAACTATCGTAACATCATAAGCAACCGGCTAAAACCGATAGCGCCCAAAATGACTATGGCAACGCTAATCCTAAGGTGTACAAAATCGACTATTGTCACACCCGTAACAACATGTGAGCGAAACACGGCTATCGCATCACTAATCACACAACATGGTTCTCAACACAAACCACATGAAGGCTGGCTGAAACTACACGCGCCTTAGTGAATTCGCACCATACACGACTCACCACCTCCACCGCAACTACAATCGGGATTGGCCGAACTACACGCGCCCTAGTGAATCCGAACTACACTAAACTCACTTCATGAGTTTAAATGGGTTTCTCAACAATTTAAGTTCAAACCCTAACTTGAATATCAAAATAAAACAATGAAATTCGGAGTTAGAACTTACCACAACAACCAAAACATAGCTAGGAACGAGGTGAACAACTTTAACACTCGAGCTTTTGATCAATTTGAGCTTCTTCTTCTCCAAAACCCCAAATCTCTCTCTAGAACTCTCTCCCTCTCTCTAAAATAGTTGAGAGTGTTTGTGGATGTGAAAGTGATCCAAAGTTGGATCCAAACTAGCTGATATGGCTTCAGATCCGTCCTCAAGTGAAAAGACCAAAAATCTCCTCATTTAACTCTAATTGAAAAAAGCAGAAATCTGTCACCAGGCAGTGTGCGCGGCGCGCGCCCATAACTGTGCACGGCGCGCACGATGTTCAAATCGGTCTGTCAGCTTTTAAACTTATACCATGCTTCACACACTTGATGTACACCAATAATACTCTATGTACAATAAATATTAGGGTCTTACAGTACTTGAAAATTTATCCAGTGAAGAAGAAGTTAACTCACGTCATTATATACGTCGAAATCATTATGAAGCACACGATCGTTTGATGGACGATTATTTTAACGAGGGTTATGAATGATAATATACGGCTGATAATTTCAAACGAAGATTTCGAATGCGGCGACGTGTTTTTCTTAGGATTATGAATGATATTCTAAGCTACTTAGCAAATCCATTGCCGTATTATTTTAGATGGTTTCATCGAAGACAAGATACACGTGGTAAGTGGAGTATTAGCCCACATTTGAAGAGTATCAGCTAGCATACGGTTATACACCGGATGCGTTGGATGAGTATCTTCAAATGTCTGAACGAGTTGCTCGGGAATCTCTACACAACTTTTGTAGGTGTATCATTGATTTGTATGCTAACGTGTACCTAAGAGAGCCTACTTTGCACGACATTCACCGTTTGTATGAAGGTTATGAAAGGATTCATGGTTTTCCGGGCATGTTGGGTAGTATAGATTGTATGCACTGGGCATGGGCAAAATGTCCGGTTGCGTGGAGATGATAGTATATGCAAGGTGATCACAGTCACCCAACTATTATGCTTGAAGCGGTCGCCTCGTATGATAATTGGATTTGGCATGCGTATTTTGGTGTAGCGGGTTCAAACAACGATATTAATGTACTAAACACTAGTGATTTGTTCAACTCAATGATTAATGAGGAAATGCCCGACGTTCCTTATCAAATAAACGGGGTTCATTACAGCAGAGGGTATTATTTAGCTGACGGTATTTACCCAAATTGGGCGGCATTTGTTAAGGGATTTTCAAGTGCCGTTGACGAAAAACGTACTTACTTTACAAAGAAACAAGCGAGCGCTCGCAAAGATGTTAAAAGAACGTTTAGGATCCTACAAGGCCGTTGGCATATTCTTCAGCAACCCGCACGAGCTTACGAAGTGAATATAATGAGACAACTAATGTACACGTGCATCGTGATACACAACATCATTATCGAAGACAATGGATACAACATTGCTGAGAATGATTGGGTAGTTGAGCCCGTCCAACATATACAACATATGTGGATCGATAGGTGTGACGCTCGTGCAAGAAGAACAAGGGAGTTACGTGATAGAGAAGTGCATGAAGGCATTTGGTTGAACATTTGTGGGATCTTCGTGACGACTTATGAATTTTCTTATGTACTAGTTTATTTTATGAATTTTAATAAATGTAATGGTTTATTTTATGAATTTTAATAAATGTAATAGTTTATTTTATGAATTTTAATCAATTATTTTGTTTTTATATTAAATTAGTTAAATACAATATTTAAAAATCAATTTAAAAAAAATGGACACTGAAATTGACACTGAAATGGACACTGTGGACACCTTCACCTTACACACTGTCAGTCAATTTCAGTGTTAAAAATGGATACTGAAATTGACACTGAAAAATCGACACGGGCACCTCGTGCTCTAACATTAATCACACGAACCACATTGACCCCATTTCCAATATTATTATTATTATTATTATTATTATTATTATTATTATTATTATTATTATTATTATTATTATTATTATTATTATTATTATTATTATTATAATCTCCAAAGAAAGATAGCCAACCATAACGATCTCAATTTCATGATGAATTTTGTTTGAAATCTTATAAGTTATCGAATTCTATTAGTGGCGTTCTTGTGAAGGCCATTGGAAAGTGAGGATGCAGGAATAATAGCCTTTCTTATCTTGATGATGTTCCAAGCAGTGCCAGCAACATGCCCTGCTGTTGCAAGCACATCCCCAGTTGCTTCCCCTGCAGTTTCACCAAACCTGTTTTCGACACAGTAATATAATTATAATTTTATTATAATTTTAATAATAATAATAATAATAATAATAATATAACAATAATAATATAACAATAATAATAATAATAATAATAATAATAATAATAATAATAATAATAATAATAATAATAATAATAATAATAATAATAGTTATGGTGAAAAATAACCCGATTCAATTGCTACTACTTCTACAGTTCTACTGCTGTTTCTTTTTCAATAAATCTATGCTCTGTTTGTGATAGCTGCAAGATAGAGAACAAGTTGGATGCCTGTTCAAGTTTGGTAATTTTAACTTGGGAATTACTAGAATTTTGGAGTGCCCACCAGGTGTTTGTTAAAAGTCCCCTATGGGTTTTATCTTGGCTTCATGGTTTTAATTATGTTACTGTGTTTGGGGATTTTGCATCTGTCATTTTTTCTATGCACTACAACTACAGGTTGTGTGTAGCTATGTCGCATGCCGCTGTGAAGTTTCATTGCCCCTTTGTGGGTCTTAGTGGCTGTCAAAATGGGAGTGAAAATGGGCTAGTTAGAAGTTCTCTTATCAAGCATCTTAGTGATCGTCATTGTGGTATCGATGCGCGGGATATCACTCGACATTCTCTTACTTCTAATTTGGATGTTTATACTGAGGCTGATGTTACTTTTAGGCGTATGGAGATTTGGTTTTGTGGTTTTTGCTACAAAACACACACGGTACGTGCTAAGTGCCGTCATGGTAGGGGCCCGGATGTGTCGCCCCCCGATGAGGGAAATGGTGTTGTTCGTTTTGTGCTTCATAATTTTATCAAGCCAATAGCTCCCTCTTCTCCTGCTCGACTTTGTATTGAGGATGGTTCGGTGCGTGATCATAACGATGGTTTTGACGTGGCTCTCCTTGATCGTTTGTTCTCTAAAGGGTTTCGCACGGTTAAGTCTATCTCTCTCAAGTGTCGTTTGGGGTTTTCTCGGATTTTGAAAGGTGCTCTTGATAAGGTGATCTCTAAGCCTGATGACATTTCTTGTTGGGTCTCTTTGTTGGTGTTACCCCTTTGTACCCTTAAAACCTTTCGGCCACGGAGTAGTCGTGAGTCTAGGTCTTTGATAAAGCGTCGGTATCAGGAAGAGAATATTTCCCGTGCTATTTGCTCTTGGGGGACAGCGGGTGGAAGTTTACAGCTTGTGAGGGAGTATTTGGCAGAGGATTCTCCTATGTTGTCAGTGGTTTATGATGAGGTCCTTGATTTGGAAGAGCGTAATATTAAGCAGTGTCGTATGAAGATTTGTGATGGCCATTACACCGCTGCAGCTCGTGTTCTTTCTTCATCAGGCGTTGCTCCTTATAATGACGCCACACTGGCGGACTTGCTGTCTAAGCACCCTTCTTCTTTAGCTCCATCCTTGCCTGATATGCCGGTTGATCAGCTTCACCTCGTTACGACTTCTGCTGTTGTTTTGGGCCAGATTAAAAGTTTTCCTCGGGGCACATCATGTGGTAGGGATGGTTTACGTGCACAACACCTTATGGATTGCTTGAGTGGTGCTGCTGTGGCAGTCTCGGATGAGTTGGTTGGCTCTATTACCGGGGTCGTTAATCTCTTTCTAACTGGAAGGTGCCCTATGGAATTAGGAGAGTATATAGCTAGTGCTTCCCTCACACCCCTTGTCAAGCCCGGCGGTGGTCTTCGTCCTATAGCTGTGGGTACTGTTTTGGCGACGTCTTCTTTCGAAGGTTGGCGCTGCTATGGTTGGCCAGTCTTTGGGAAGTTACTTCGGTGGTCTTCAATTTGGTGTTGGTGTTTCTTCAGGTGGTGAGGCAATTCTTCATGCTGTGAATCGGTTGATTGAGGATCGTGGCTCTGATGTTGGCCTCTCTATGTTATTAGTTGATTTTCAAAATGCATTCAATCTAGTTAATCGTACGGTCATGTTGCGTGAAGTTCGCCGCCTTTGTCCAAGCATTTCTCGGTGGGTTGAATTTTGCTACTCTAATCCAGCTAGATTGTATTATGGGAACCATACCTTATGGTCTTCTCAGGGGGTGCAACAGGGTGATCCCCTTGGTCCGCTGCTTTTTGCTTTGGTCTTACAACCCTTGGTTTCTAAAATCAGAGATAATTTTGAGGTTTGTCTTCAGGCGTGGTATTTGGATGATGGCACTATTATTGGGGACACTTTGGTGGTGGGGAAGGTTTTGCATTTGATTATGGAGGATGGGCCTCATTTTGTGCTACATCTCAATTTGAAAAAAACAGAAACTTTCTGGCCTACGGATGACCCTCGCAGCAGGCAAGTAGGTGTCTTTCCTCCTAATATTGCTCGACCTTTAAATGGTGTTAAGTTGCTTGGGGCCCCCGCAAGTTCCGATCCTGGTTTTAGTAGTGAACTGGTGATGCAAAGGGTGACCAAGTCCATTGCGCTTATGGATAAGGTTGCTAAGCTTGATGATCCTCAGTGTGAGTTGTTGTTGCTTAGGGCATGTACGGGAGTTTCTAAACTCTACTTTACCTTGCGTACTTGTCCTCCTTGTATATTTGAGGCGGCTCAAAGCGCTTTCGATGGAGCCCTTCGATCTTCCTTGGAGCGTATTGTTACTGCTTCCGGGCCTGGGTTTGGTGATTGGCAGTGGCGGCTTGCCACATTGCCATTTGCTTTTGGAGGGCTTGGTGTTTACTCTACGGGAGATGTTCGTCATTATGCTTTTGTGGCTTCTCGATTACAGTCAGCTGGGTTGCATACCAAGCTCCTACGTCATGCGGGTATTGTTGGTCTTGGTCGTGCTTTTGAAGATGCATTGGGTCTGTTTAATAAAACAGTTGGGTTTGATAATTTAGGTAATCCGAGTGAGGTCGCTGCCCCAATACTCATGAAGAAATTGGCAGATGTTTATTTCACAAAGGTTACCGCTTCTGCAAAATCCACTTTTTCGTTATCTCCCCGACAATCGGCCTTATGGAAATCACAGCAGGGTGATCACACCTCTGCTTGGCTAAGGGCAGTCCCTATTTTGGGGTTGGGTCAGACGATGAACGCAAAGACTTACCGATGTGTGTTGTGCTACCGGTTGGGTGTTCCATTGTTCTCTATCTCGACGGCATGCTCTGCCTGTTCAAGGGTTTTTACTGGGGATATTTTCGGGGATCACGCGGTGTCTTGTGCTGGTATGGTGGGTATTAAGCATCGACATAATATTGTTCGGGATTCTCTTGTTGATGTTTGTTATCGATCTGGGATTTCAGCAAGAAAGGAGGTTGACATTGGGTTGTCTGGAGGGAACGACAGGGCCCTCAGACCTGCAGATGTGTTAATTTATTCATGGGGGTGTGGTCGTGATGTTTGTGTTGACTTGACAGGGTCTTCTCCTTTGACACAGTCTGGGCTTTCTGACTTTGTCCCTAGACGTGTTGTGGTTGATGCGGCTCGTCGGAAGCGGGTCAAGTACGAATCTAGCTGTCAGGCGATTGGTTATGGTTTCATTCCTTTCTCATTTTCTTCCCTTGGGGAATTAGAGAAGGAGGCTGTTTCTTTGCTAAAGCGGGTGCAGAAGAGTTCGATGGCGCAAGATATTGGTGCCGCTGCTGCTGCTCATATTTTTACTAGGATAGGTTTTGCTATTGCTAGAGGTGTGGGGCCCAGATTGTCCCTAGGCTTCCCACTAATTTTTTGTAAGTTTAAAACTTTTAAGTTTATTATTATTATTATTATTATTATTATTATTATTATTATTATGATCATCATCATCATCATCATCATCATCATTATTATTATTATTATTAAAATAAAAGGGAGTATAATAATAATAAAAGGCATCAAATGAAATAATTAATAAATTAAGGATGTGGGTCCCGCAGTCATCTTCTCCCCTAAAACAATTATTTCTCTCTTGTGCAACTTTTCATCTCAAAATCCAAACAAAAATTTCGACAAATTTGAACTTTAAAACTTTTGATGCCCCTGGTCTTCACCATTCTAATTTTTATAAAGCTCAATATATACAAATAAATAAATAATTAAATAAGCTATCCAACGTCTTGCAACCTGTCAAAGAATAACATATTGGACCACGGGAGTTCAACGGCGGCCGCTAGCACGCCTGCTAGCAACGGCGTCGTTGAACGGTGGCAGGTACGACGGCCCAACGACGACACCGTTGAGACCAGTCTAAAGAACACTGATATCTTGAATTTAACTTGATAGCATGCTCGAAATATGGATTTCTAACCGCATTTTCACATGCTTGAAAAAGAACACACATGTTATAATTATTGCAGTTAACCATTGTATATAATTCCGATAATATCAATTTATAGGGGTAAACTGCTCATTGATAGAGTGTTGTCATTTTTTGCCACATGCATATACGATTGGCACTTTGCATAATAAAGGTTGATTTTATTAAGTCATATATTTTACATATTTTATGTATGTATGATCACCATGGATTTTAAGACTCAATATTTACCCTTAGACAACTTGCCTTCCAACTCTACTCATTTCTTACGGTCTTACCACACTATTACCATTATCTATCCATCTATTCTATAGATTCATATAAATTCCTAAAATTATATGTAATTATTTCACTAATTACCTCTTAATTTTGCATTTGACGATGTCATTATGAAAATAATCTATAGTTTCTATTAAAATCTTAAAAATGATGATGTCATTATTAGGCTAATTTCTTTGTTAAAATAATTAAAAAATAAAAGAAAAGAATCTATGCACGGTGGGTGATGTCATTAATCTAAATAATTTTGAATTAAAATTAAATATTATTACTTAATTATTATTATTAAAACTTATTAATAATTATTTTAATTATTAAAATTAAATAGTTTTGAATTATTTTTATTAGTTATTTTAAATTGAGTACGAAAAGGTATAAAAGCTAGGCAGAAGGAAACCAGTTCTAAATTTATATTTTAATTTACACTTTTAAAATAAAAATGACAACCAATATTATCTCTTATGATTGGATGTGGATTGTTTAATATGCATTTTAGGTGTTTGATGAAATGTTCAGCTGACGCGTTTCTTAGTCGGACTCTGTGGTTCCACGGGTCATTAAACTAAATGACTTTAACATTTACGTTAACTTAATACCTAAAACATATCACTAAACTGTTTCGTTTAAACAAACTCGTTGTTTCACAGGTTCATTTCACTAGTTAAATAAATATACAACCAATATTGGTCAAATAGAAAATTACGGCTATTTTAAAAAAATACAATAAACAAATCGCCAAATTTAATTTTAATAGCAAAATTAAAGGAAAAGTCTGTCATTTTTATATTCTATCATTTAGTTTTTCTTCAATAACAATAAGATTTTTTAAGAGAATGTTGTGCGGAAATAATCCTATTTCATGCTTTGGTAAGGCTTGTTTATGATAGTCGTCATAATTTATAATTATCTTTTATAAGAGAATATAGATATAGATATATGATGTTTCTTCTTCATTAGAAGGAGACTTCATTCAAGGATGTTCAATTGCACCTTTTGCACTTCGAATAGTCACTAACACTCATAACCTTACTCAACATTTTTTATATGTTTCTTTAGGTATAACATTTATACAACTTTAAAATATTTATGTATTAGAGAAAATATTTGTACTTTTTTTTAAAGGCAGTATAATTACATTAATAAAAATAAACTAGCAAGATGCTAAGAAGTACAAACATGATCACATAACACGACAACCCTCCACCAAACCTTCTACACTGCAATGACTTCAACTCAAATTGACACTAACACACGAATCTAAACCTGACTAGGTCAATTAAAAACCAACAACAACGAACATAAAACTTTTACACTCAAACATATAACAACACATGAAAGATCACACTTTAAAGGAATCCACCTTGTTAACCAACATATCACATGACCACATCATAGCAAGCACTCGAAATGAAAGCATGAACACGGAGCAGACCGAATACGACTTGAAAAGCACACCACGAAACCCACTAAAATCTAAACAAAACATCCGACCACACAAACAAATCAAGTGGTGCTAATGTAATATGTCAATATGATTAACAACGAAATATCCCATAATAAAATGACCACCACATGAGGCACATACTCACAGTCACAAATTAGTAAAAAATCCACGAACCAAGATCTTTAACATCAAGAACCCCATCGAAATAAATAAAACCCATCTACTGTTCTTTAATTTAAAATCAAGAAGCCCATTGAATCCGTTCCTTTAAACTTTTACAGTCATCATCCACCCGATATCTAACACCCCTCACAAAAAGGCACACATTACCTCAACTGTTAATAATTCACTCTTAACTTAGTAACTCGTGGACCTGCACACAGACCATCCACAGTCCACACCCCGTTTGAACGACCTCGAATAACTATTAACCACGAGAACCTTCACCACAACAACAACCACAGCCACGAACAAACACACAAAACCTGATACACCCAACAACCGACAACAACTATCGAAAACCCACGAATCGACATAACCCGCAACCACGAAACCCACAAGCATGAAACTAATCACGAACTTACCTCAAACCAACATGCAAAGTATATCTCTATTTGTACTTTACCTTTAATCCTTTATAGATGTTGTATAGAAAAGTTTTCCTTTATGTAGAGTTGTATAAATTGCTCGTTTTTATTAAAGATGATGATGATATGAAATTGTATGTTATAAAACATTGTATGTGTTTCTTTAATAAATCGTGGATCGGGGCAAACGCACTAATGGTTATTCAACTTATGTTTTTCTAATGGGTTTCGTAACGGCTAAAAAAAAGGAAGATCGATTGGCTATAATGGCTTACTATACGTCTCCTTCTATTTGTTTAACTGATCATTCTTGAGATATGGCTTGTGAGTTGCACACTCTGCAACCAACAGGATTTTCGCATCTCTTCTATTAGTGTAAATTCGAGATAGTTTTCATGTGCAGTCTTATGTCTTTGTATCAGTGGCGAGTTTATGTGGAGAGCAGTGGGGTCACGAGACACCGCCCCACGGGACACCGCTAGTTTAAAATTTTTTAGTAGAAAATACTCTGTAAATTTGTATAGGACACCACTAAATTTAAATGTATGACCCCATACATTTTTCAAATCTATAGTTTTTCTTTTAAATTGTATATAACACTACTAAATTATACTACTCGGACCTCATATATTTGTCAAATTTATACGTTTTTTGAAGGTAAACTACTATTAAAATAATATTATAATATAATTAGTAGTGAAAAAAATTTCGGGACCCCATTAACCTATAATCCTAGAATCGCCACTGCTTTGTATATTCCATAACTAGCGTCTTAGTGTTTTGTATTGTGCTGTTAGCCCTTAAGTTCGTGTACTGTATTGGGTTGGGCTCCCTTTAGCCCTTCGAGTTTTAATATAATATTGCTTTTCGAAGAAAAAAAACATTGTATGTGATGAACACAATGTATAGAAGTTGACGGGTAAGGTTTATGTTGTAAGGGTTACATGGATTGAAAATAAAAGTTGTATAAATTTGCCAAACGTTAAATATGAAACTTGATTAACCTTTGAAAAATGATACATGTATTATGTACTTATTTAACATGCTTAAAAGTAGCATAAACATATGATTGGTGAGATTTATTTTAACGATGAATTAATTATATTAGAAGCTTTAACCTTAAAAAAAAAAAAAAAAATGTGAAACTGGTTCTCTGACGTCTGACGACCTCATACTTACCGGTCTCACGGCCAACATGTGAAAGAAAAATGGGGTAATCCATGTGTAAGGGACATGATGCTGAAACTGAAGTCACGACCTCTGTTTTATGTTGCATGTCTTTCAACCACTAGCGACTATTACAGGAACAAAAGTTTTAACCTAGCAGGATGGTGAGAGGTCAAGGTAACAAAACAAAGAGATTACAAAGCCTTGGATTGGTGAGCTTCTAATTATAGTTATATCATTTGAGAATATGGATTTACTGTTCACGGGATTATTATATTGGTTAAAGGATATTTCAGTCTTTTTACACTTTTAGTATGTCTACTATGTATCTGGTTACACCCTTGGTATGTCCACTATGTATCTAGAACTTTCACCCACTCTCCATTTGGCTAGGGTTTTTCGCGATGATTTTTTGGTTAAGAATCATTGAAGGAGACCGGAAACAGAAAAACAATGCAAATAGAAATGTCAACAAGTATATCTTGCTTATACATCAATTATGCCTACTTTTTAAGTCTTTATAAGAGGGCAAATGGCCCGAAAAGGTAACATAAATTACCCAACTTAACAATAAAGGTAACCCTCAATTTTCTTAAGCTCGAAAAAGATTAAATTTTTAATTTGGTATAGAAAAGGACTACGATTTGAAAAAGCGTGAAATTGAGGTCATCATCGTCAAAATCATTAACGATCGTTAGTCAAAAATACATGATTGATCTCAGAAGTTTCTTAAAAAATTGCACCAACGTCCTATTTATCATCTTCATTAAAATCTTCATTCCCACCACCACCACACCACCATTGCCACATATTGTCGTAAGGTGCTAACATCTACAAATCAACACCATTTTCAGATCTGCTGCTTACACTACTAAATCGACATACACCTTCAAGCTTTGACTTTTATTTACTTTTTGGTGAATGGAAAATTTAGAATGAGTTAGAGAAATCTAAAACACAGAAATCTTCCTCGTAATTTAGTGATATTACGTGCAAAATTTCATGACTTAATTCGATTGTTTGATGTGGTTTTGAGCAACTTTTTTGTTCGAAAATTTTGAAGCAAAAATCGATTTCATGTGTTAGTGATGTTTTTGGGAAGAAAAAAAATGAGATTGGAATAAAAATACAATAGAGATAAGTGTTTTGATATTAAAGTGGTCTCAAAACGTTTAAGAAATTGGTTAGAAATAAAAATTACGTCACTAAACACTTTTAGAAACTGGTGAATCTAAAAACACCCTCTCTAAACACCGAGAATAGAAATAGGTTCGTTAAAAGTTTTACAAACGTCCCCCTTTAGAAACGGGTTGAGTAACACATCTTTAAAGTGCCAAATAACCCATTTCTAAACATATTTTCTGTAGTAGTGGTTACACAGGATTCTGCAAACATGAAGTTGATGACAGCGATTCTAATTACTTGCAACCGATGGTGGTGATGAGATGATGACGCTGTTAGTGATGAGATGGTGACGATGATGATATGGTGACGATGGTGGTGATGATATGGTGACGATGGTGGTGATGAGATGATGACGATGGTGGTGATGAGATGGTGACGATGATGAGATTGTAACATCCCGCGTTTTTCCGTTAAATTTAATTTTAACACCGTCTTTTTTTTAAAACATAATCTTTCGTATTTAAATTAATAGTTTCCGTGAGTAACGTTCATTATATTCCCGCTATTTAATTTTGACATCACCCGTTTACTCGAGCGTTTTAAAAATATTCGTTTGGTTAATTCCCGCACCCGACTACAAACATGAGGGACTTAAGTTGACAAGTGGGCAAAGTGGTGACTAGGTCAACTAGTCAACCACTTCACCTCCTCCATCCATTTCCATCCATCTCCCTCATCTCTCTTTCTCTCTAGCAAGAACACACACACACAACACCCAATTCAATCATTCATCATCTAAATTCGATTTAGGAGGCTTACAACAAAACAAATTACATATTTGGAATCCTCTCTTCATCCTCTACAATTTGATACCAACTTCATCTCGTTTGGGTAACATTTCTAAAACTCTAGATTTCTCTAAATTCGTGTTTTTGATTTGAAATGGTGTTAGTTAGTGTTTATGGCTCAAGTCTAACATGAATATATGTTTGGTTTGCTCGATTTGTTGTTTTTGGAGTAACTAGCATGAACTTGAAATGGGTTTGCTTAATCCTTGATTTTGGATGAGTTAATGTTGTTAGATTGTTAAAGTGCATGTTTTAATTGTGTTACTAGTATCACTAGCTTCGTTTTGATGCGTAGGTTGATTAAGAAAACTTCAAAAACATGAATATTGATTTTGTGATGTTTGACTAGGGTTTGATAGTTCTTGACATGAACTTTTGATGCTTGAATGCCATGGAATGTTAATTGTTAGTGATTAGTTGTAATGTATGCTTAATTACCTTCGAAACGGCATATCGTATGTGTAAATTGAATTCCCGAAACTTAAAATGCAATTGATGAACTTGAAACTTTGAAAATGGACTTTTAAACGATCACTTGACGAGAAATCGGTTATGGAAAATGTTGTTTTTGTTTGATGAAACATGTTTAGTTGTGTTCCTTGTCAAAAGAGCTTTCCAACGGTATAAGATACGCTTCCTAATGGTTTACGGTTTGAGTTTTGCGTTTGTTTGAAATTTTACCAAGCCTTGAACAAGTGAAACAGGCCAGGGACCAGGCCACGGCCATTGTCGCGCCGCGGAGCAATTTGTCGCGCCGTGGCCCAAAGGGTGATTTTAGAACATGTTTTTCAAGCTTTCTGACCTTCAACATAGGCATTTGTCGCGCCGCGGAGCAATTTGTCGCGCCGTGACAATTGCCTGTTTCATCCGAACTTCAGCAAACTTGTTTTGGCCATAACTTTTTTGACCGTAACTCCGTTTTCGATGAATCAAATATCGTTGGAAACGTAATAAGATTTCCTTTCTAATGGTAAGGTTTTGAAATGTCAACTCAAACTTTATTACAATCGTTCTAACATGCTTTTATACTTGATTCTTGCATGAAACTTGACAACGTGATTCACATGCTATACTATTCGAGTCGTAACGAGCCATAGGACTAATTGAACACATTTCACCCGACCTTGTGTCGTAACCGGTTAATTGATATAACTTACTTGTTTAGGTCAAGGCTAAGCAACTTTCATGCACACGTTTACTTGTTGAAGTACTTTTATACTCGTGCACTCGAGGTGAGATCATAGTCCCACTTTTACTCTTTTTGAACTTATATTTGGGATGAGAAAACATAAACGATTCTTTTGAACTAAGTGAACACAAGAACGGGAAAACAAACATTCTACATACGAGTTTAGAACAAAAATCCTCAATTCGATTATCATTAGTTACACTTGCCGGGTGTAAGCGAGAACTTATGTTATATGGCCATATGGGTTGACAACCCTCATCTTTGACGGTTCGCTACCGTCTACGGATGAAATATATTTTCGAGAATCAGTGTTTGTTCTAGCACTAAGTGATGGGGTATACAATGGAAGGAATGTTAAGCTTTGATAATTGGGTGCTCGTGAAACAAACTTTTGGAATGTATTACTATTATTTCATTGATGCAAATCTTGTGGTTCACTTGTACTTACTTACTTAAACCTATGATTTCACCAACGTTTTCGTTGACAGATTTCTATGTTTTTCTCAGGTCATGCACGATATGTGAAACATGCTTCCGCTTACTATTTGATACTTGCATCCGATGTCGAGTATACATGCATTTCATGGAGCGTCTTTTGACTTTACTTTAAACCGTGTCGCCTAGATTTCAATCGTACTTATAACGTTGTAACTTAACTTTTGGTTGAACAATTCTTGTAAACTTTGAAACAATCTTTATTTTGAAATGAAGGCGACATATTTTGGTCAAACGTTATCTTAAAGACTTATAATCAGGTAATGGGACCCACGTAGCCGACGCCGTCACTTGACGATTTGTCGGGGTCGCTACAGTTGGTATCAGAGCCTTGGTTGTAGGGATTTAGAGTTCATTTGTGTCCACCCCGAGTCATAGGGTACATAGGTGAATCTAGACTACAACCGGCATATAGACTGAAGTAGGAATTATTTGACAAATTGTGCATTTATACTCGAACTCTTCTATCATATCTAACTCGTATTCGATCTTGATCTTACGTTGATAAATTTTGTTGATGCGCCACCTTGACTTTATGAAGTAATGTTAAATGCACATGAGAATCAGGGTAATATAATTTCCGGGATTATATTACGGTGATTCACATGGACGTTCCGACATTATGACGTAAAGAATTTAAGGCGAGTCAAGGAAAATTTTCTCTCTATCCATATTCCATACTGTGGTTAGTATTGTTGAAAATACTAACCAACGATATTCTTGTGTCATGAAGGAACAATGGCTCACCAAGGTCAACACAACACTCCTCTCGAAACTCTTGAACAAGCTCTTCAACGAATGATAACCACCGCCGTGGGTACGGCCGTGGCCGATCACTTTTCTAACAACAACAATCATGGAGCCGGTAATTCAAGCGAAGGTTGCTCCTACAAGAACTTCATGAAGTACAACCCTCCCACTTTCGATGGAACCGGAGGACCGGTTACTCTCACCCGATGGTTTGAACAAATAGAGACCGTTTTTAACACAAGCGGCTGTCGAGACCAAGATAAGGTCAAGTTTTCCACCCTCACTTTCACCGGCATTGCTCTCTCGTGGTGGAACAAGTACGTACAATCAGTGGGTATCGATGAAGCCCTTACACTCTCTTGGGCCGAATTAAGAGAAAGAATGATCACCGAATACTTCCCGCGCGACGAGACTCGAAGGCTCGAGCAAGGGCTAAGGAATTTGAAAACGGTCGGGAATGACCTCGGAGCTTATAATCAACGGTTTACCGAACTAGTCTCAATGTGTCCGAATCTCATGGCTCCCGAATCACTAAGAGTCGAACTTTACATGGATGGCCTCCCTAAGGGCATTCAACACGGGGTAATGGCATCCCAACCCACTAACCTACAAGAAGCTTTAGCAAAGGCCCACCAAACTTTAGAAACGGTAACTGAAATGGAAGCACCGGCACCCATGATCGAGAACCAATCGAGCGGCAATAAAAGAACATGGGAAGCCTCTCAATCAAGCAACCACAACAATAACAACAACCCCGCCAAGAAGCCTTTCGCCTCCAACGACAAGAAAGGCTATACCGGAAAACTACCTTTTTGTAACGAATGCCACAAGCATCACTTTGAAGGATGTGGCAGGTTTCGCCACCGGCGCCAAGGACCCGTCGCTCGAAAGATGCCCAACGCACACAGAACGGGTGCTTGCTTCGAATGTGGCCAACCGGGTCATTTTAGGAATGTGTGCCCAAATAAGAAAATCAACCCCAACGCACGCCATTGAACTTTCAACATCGACACCTAGGATGCCCGAGACGACGATGGACTAGTCACGGGTACGTTCCTTCACAACAAACCATATATTTCATACTTATTCGATTCGGTTACCGCTAGACGTATTACAACCGAGGCTTTGACTTGTACTCTTTACATTCCACCTTTTTCCCCTAGATACTACTTAGGCAATTTAAGCGACCAATGGATAAATATTGTGAGCCTATAAATTTTATTGGAGGATATACGTTAAGAATTATGACTTGACGCCTATAGAACTAGGGAGCTCGAAACCTATTTGTTAAGGAGAAATTTTTCCCCTACAATTATGTATAGAATATTGTGAACTAAGTAATTTTCGGTTGGAAACCGATACCCTCTTCCTCGTATCCACAATTGGGGGTTAAGGGAGACGAGTTTTCCGAACTCGCAACGTTAGTTGTAAATCTCTCTTAGTACCATTCGATTTATTTAGGACTCTGTCCGTATTCATGAACCTCCTAAACCACGTATGCAAACTTATCTAGACAAATCTGTTATCGTATTTATAGATGACATCTTAACTCATTCAAGTAAAGAAGGAAAACGAACAACATCACCATCTTAGTCTCGAACTTTTGAGAAAAGAGCAACTCTATACCAAATTCTCCGAGTGAGAATTTCTGTTAAACGAAGTCAAATTTTCTAGACCATGATGTTAATGGTCAAGGCATTACAATCAATCTCGAAATCAAGCCACACGTAATCATGAAACTCTCTCAACTCAGACTTGTATTCGTAAAATCCTAGATCTCGTCTATTTTTACCGAAGATTCATTCCTGACTTTTCTCGTGTTACACGACTTTTAAACTCGTTAACTCACTAAGGAAAACTTTAAACCTCTTCATGTCTGAGCCTTGAATGTGATTCTTCACACCAACCTTCCTAGCTAAATGCGTATAGCACTAGATGGAACTCAAACATGGAAATATTTCTACTTGAACGCCGAAAGGCATACTCTCTCGTCTCAAAAATCAACATAACTAAAATTCGTTATTTTGCACGAAGAATTCGAATACTAAATTGTGGATCCGATCAATTTTCTCGTCATCCCGTACCACACTACCTACCTCTGTTATTTCACCGTCACCGTCTGATATTACTGGGATTTAAGATAACACACAATCCAACGATACTTCACTCTTCTTTGACGTAACGCCCTTGTGTTTCTGATAATCGGTCAACTATTATTCAACCCCGAACTATACAACTACGTGTACTACCTCGTTTCTCTTTCAGACTTCAACTTTTGACAACTAGAGGCACGTTATGGCAACCTCGAGATGTAAACTCATCCTATTCTAAGTCCTCATTTCACTACTATCTTTACCGTTCGCATTTCCGTTTAAAGAAACTCCTTGTAACATTTCTCCATGGATAGAGAAACTCCTCATATTACATAAGTATTCGCCACGAGGGTGAATAGTCCTAACGAACATTTTTTTCGAACCCTAACTGACTCGTTCAAACATATCTTAAGAGATTCTATTCCAACACGGTGTATCTTTGTTAATTATCCCGTATCGAAATACTCGTTTCACTTCTAGTTTTACAAGAAGCCTCGGGACCGCGTTTAGACATGAGTACCGCGTACCATCCACAACCCGACGGACCGAACAAACATGTGATTTAAACCTTGGAAACCATAATACAAGTTTGTATTACCAACTTCAAATTTACTTGAGAAAAGTATTTTCCTTTAACCGAATCCTCGTACTACAATGATTTTCATTCAAGTTTTAACGTCACTCCTTTTGAAACCACATGTGACCGGAAACGTCATTCTCCCTTGTCGAACCAAGTAAACGATGATCAATTCACCGGGGCCGAGGTTGTTCATGAGCAACCGAGAAAATTTATTCATATTCAGGTAAAACCCTACGCGACTCGTAATCACCAAGAGCTACGCCGATGTTAGACGTAAACATTTCAAATTCCACGTGGGAAACCGTGTCACGTTAAGAGTCGCACCTTGGAAAGGTGCAATCCGTTTCGGGAAACGTAGGAAGCTAAATCCGCGATATTTTGATCCTTTAAATTCTTGGGGTGTTTTGGACCCGTCGCTAGCCGTTTAGACTTTTCCGACTCATTTTGGGTCTCCGTTTATCCTACATTCGATGTATCAACTCAAAGACGTGTTTTGCGAAACGAGAACTTGTTATCTCCTTTGATGAACTCACTATCGACGATAACCCTCACTTCCTAGGAGGACCGGTTGAAACCATAAATCGTGAAGCCAAACCTTAAAACATCGTATGATCCCGACCGTCAAAATTCGTTGAAATACCCTAGAACGTACTTCTCCCTCACTCGTAGAATTGGCAACGCAAGATCTCGAGGAAGATTCAACAACTACTACTTCCAACTAAATTTCGGGACGAAATTTCTTTTGAGGTGTGGATAATGTAACATCCCGCGTTTTTCCGTTAAATTTAATTTTAACACCGTCTTTTTTTTTAAAACATAATCTTTCGTATTTAAATTAATAGTTTCCGTGAGTAACGTTCATTATATTCCCGCTATTTAATTTTGACATCACCCGTTTACTCGAGCGTTTTAAAAATATTCGTTTGGTTAATTCCCGCACCCGACTACAAACATGAGGGACTTAAGTTGACAAGTGGGCAAAGTGGTGACTAGGTCAACTAGTCAACCACTTCACCTCCTCCATCCATTTCCATCCATCTCCCTCATCTCTCTTTCTCTCTAGCAAGAACACACACACACAACACCCAATTCAATCATTCATCATCTAAATTCGATTTAGGAGGCTTACAACAAAACAAATTACATATTTGGAATCCTCTATTCATCCTCTACAATTTGATACCAACTTCATCTCGTTTGGGTAACATTTCTAAAACTCTAGATTTCTCTAAATTCGTGTTTTTGATTTGAAATGGTGTTAGTTAGTGTTTATGGCTCAAGTCTAACATGAATATATGTTTGGTTTGCTCGATTTGTTGTTTTTGGAGTAACTAGCATGAACTTGAAATGGGTTTGCTTAATCCTTGATTTTGGATGAGTTAATGTTGTTAGATTGTTAAAGTGCATGTTTTAATTGTGTTACTAGTATCACTAGCTTCGTTTTGATGCGTAGGTTGATTAAGAAAACTTCAAAAACATGAATATTGATTTTGTGATGTTTGACTAGGGTTTGAAAGTTCTTGACATGAACTTTTGATGCTTGAATGCCATGGAATGTTAATTGTTAGTGATTAGTTGTAATGTATGCTTAATTACCTTCGAAACGGCATATCGTATGTGTAAATTGGATTCCCGAAACTTAAAATGCAATTGATGAACTTGAAACTTTGAAAATGGACTTTTAAACGATCACTTGACGAGAAATCGGTTATGGAAAATGTTGTTTTTGTTTGATGAAACATGTTTAGTTGTGTTCCTTGTCAAAAGAGCTTTCCAACGGTATAAGATACGCTTCCTAATGGTTTACGGTTTGAGTTTTGCGTTTGTTTGAAATTTTACCAAGCCTTGAACAAGTGAAACAGGCCAGGGACCAGGCCACGGCCATTGTCGCGCCGCGGAGCAATTTGTCGCGCCGTGGCCCAAAGGGTGATTTTAGAACATGTTTTTCAAGCTTTTTGACCTTCAACATAGGCATTTGTCGCGCCGCGGAGCAATTTGTCGCGCCGTGACAATTGCCTGTTTCATCCGAACTTCAGCAAACTTGTTTTGGCCATAACTTTTTGACCGTAACTCCGTTTTCGATGAATCAAATATCGTTGGAAACGTAATAAGATTTCCTTTCTAATGGTAAGGTTTTGAAATGTCAACTCAAACTTTATTACAATCGTTCTAACATGCTTTTATACTTGATTCTTGCATGAAACTTGACAACGTGATTCACATGCTATACTATTCGAGTCGTAACGAGCCATAGGACTAATTGAACACATTTCACCCGACCTTGTGTCGTAACCGGTTAATTGATATAACTTACTTGTTTAGGTCAAGGCTAAGCAACTTTCATGCACACGTTTACTTGTTGAAGTACTTTTATACTCGTGCACTCGAGGTGAGATCATAGTCCCACTTTTACTCTTTTTGAACTTATATTTGGGATGAGAAAACATAAACGATTCTTTTGAACTAAGTGAACACAAGAACGGGAAAAGAAACATTCTACATACGAGTTTAGAACAAAAATCCTCAATTCGATTATCATTAGTTACACTTGCCGGGTGTAAGCGAGAACTTATGTTATATGGCCATATGGGTTGACAACCCTCATCTTTGACGGTTCGCTACCGTCTACGGATGAAATATATTTTCGAGAATCAGTGTTTGTTCTAGCACTAAGTGATGGGGTATACAATGGAAGGAATGTTAAGCTTTGATAATTGGGTGCTCGTGAAACAAACTTTTGGAATGTATTACTATTATTTCATTGATGCAAATCTTGTGGTTCACTTGTACTTACTTACTTAAACCTATGATTTCACCAACGTTTTCGTTGACAGATTTCTATGTTTTTCTCAGGTCATGCACGATATGTGAAACATGCTTCCGCTTACTATTTGATACTTGCATCCGATGTCGAGTATACATGCATTTCATGGAGCGTCTTTTGACTTTACTTTAAACCGTGTCGCCTAGATTTCAATCGTACTTATAACGTTGTAACTTAACTTTTGGTTGAACAATTCTTGTAAACTTTGAAACAATCTTTATTTTGAAATGAAGGCGACATATTTTGGTCAAACGTTATCTTAAAGACTTATAATCAGGTAATGGGACCCACGTAACCGACGCCGTCACTTGACGATTTGTCGGGGTCGCTACAGAGATGATGACGATGATGGTGATGAGATGACGATGGTGATGAGATGATGAAGATGAGTGAAGTTGATGCTGATGGCAATGGTGATGATGAAGAGGAGTTTAGGTGCAATTTTTTAAGAAATTCAGAGACTAACCGTATATTTTTTACTAACGCATTAATGAATTTGACGATGAATACCCCAATTTCACACTTTTTGAAATCGTAGTCTTTTCTGTGCCTAATTAAAATCGTAATCTTTTTCGGGCTTAAGCAAATTGGGGTTACCTTTATTTGCAAATTGAGTAACTTATGTTACCTTTTCTGGTCATTTTCCCATCTAATACTCCGTATATAATAGTAATTTTTTACATTATATATATATATATATATATATATATATATATATATATATATATATATATATATATATATATATATATATATATATATAGAGAGGGATCAAATGAGAATTTTTTTTGTGTGAGAACCCTGAGAACTCAAAAATACATTGAAATTCGAGCAAAAATGGAAAATTCGAGCAAAAAACTCCATATTTGAGCAAAAAATATGATACGGACGAGCAAAAAACATGGTAGTCGAGCAAAAATGGAGAAAGTCGAACAAAAAAAAAGGACGACCAAAAATTTGATATTCGAACAAAAGTTGCGATATTCTAACAAAAATGTGTTCTACATTTTTGAAATTCGAACGCAAAAATGTAGAACGCATAGGTAGTCGAACAAAAATTTTGATATTCGAACAAAAATGTGTTCTACATTTTTTTCGAATTTTTTTTTTTGCTCGACTATGAAATTTTTGTTCGTCCGTGTTTTGTATTTTTGCTCGAATTCCCCTTTTTTGCTCGAATTTAAGTGTATTTGGGTGTATTTTGGAGTTCCTAGAGTTCTCACTGGATCCTCTATATATATATATATATATATATATATATATATATATATATATATATATATATATATATATTATCAGTTTAAAATGATAGTACGCATTACTCACATTTACGGTGGATTTAGATAATAACTAGTGGGGCGACCTGGCGTTTGCGCCGGTTCTTCACCTTTGATTAACAATAATTACGTATCTAAATATTTAGAAAGTAACTATTAATTATTTTTTTGTTTTATTTTTTGTTTTGTCGATGAAGGACCCAAAATGGTTATGTGATTAATTTGTAATAAGTGTGAAAGTAATTATTCATCATTTTTTATTTTAGTTTTCGTCCTGTCAAGAGAAAAGACTCAAATGCTCAATCAATAAAGTGAGACGTACGATCGGTACAAACTATTTAATAAAATAGGAAAAACTACTGTATATATATATATATATATATATATATATATATATATATATATATATATATATTAGAGGGGGGAAAGTTAAATAATAATAAAGTGAAAAATTATTTGGTTGATTTGTAGTACTAGTAGTAGTACTAGTAGTAGTAATAGTAGTAGTAGTAATAGTAATAGTAATAGTAATAATAAAAATAATAATAATGAGGAGTTAGTAGATAGTAAAAACTAGTTGGGCGACCTAGCTTTGCGCCAGTTCTTCACCCTTGATTAACATTAATTACATAGCTAATTATTGAGAAAGTAATTATTTATCAATTTTTTTTTGTTTTGTCGAGGAAAGACCAAAAATAGTTATGTGATTGATTTGTAATAAGCATGAAAGTATTATTCATCATTTTTTGTTTTACTTTTCGTCTTGTCGAGAGAAAAGACTCAAATGCTCAATCAATAAAGTGAGACGTAAATCAACGATTGGTACAAACTATTTAATAAAATAGGAAAAACTATATATATATATATATATATATATATATATATATATATATATATATATATATATATATATATATAATGAGTTACGTAGTTAATTTATAGTAAGAAAAAAAGTTAAACAGAATAAAGTGAAAAATTATGTGGCTGATTTAATAATAATAATAATAATAATAATAATAATAATAATAATAATAATAATAATAAAAATAATAATAATAATAATAATGATGAATAGTTGTTAGTCAGTAAACATTATGTGATCGATTTATAATGAATGAGAAGTTTAATGGTTAAATTATAAAATGTGAAAGCTTTGTGGTAAGTTTATAAAAGCTATAGAGTTAAGTATTATAAAGGGTGTGGTTGAATTGTGAAAAAACAAAAAGTTTGAGGTGAATTTATGAAACTTATGAGAGTCACTATTCATTTTCTCTATGCCATTTAGACATATAGGAAGTTTAATGGTTAAATTATAAAATGTGAAAGTTTTGTGGTAAGTTTATAAAAGCTATAGAGTTAAGTATTATAAAGGGTATGGTTGAATTGTGAAAAAATAAAAAGTTTGAGGTGAATTTATAAAACTTATGAGAGTCACTATTCATTTTCCCTATGCCATTTAGATATATAGAGTAATATATGTGGTGGATTTATAGTGGATGAGAGGTTTTGTAGTTAAATGATAAAAAGTGAGAAGTTTGTGGTAAGTTTGTTAAAACTATAAAGATAAGGGTGGTAAAAAATGTGACCAATTTGTAAAAAGGTAAACTTTTGTGGTGTAGGTGTGAAACACCTGAAGTTTTCTATTCATTTCTTCTATATCTTTTAGATATAGATAATAATAATAATAATAATAATAATAATAATAATAATAATAATAACAACAACAACAATAACAATACGTTCTACTCCATAAACCACATTTTTGGCATGCTAACATAAACTCATATTGGTATTGGCAATTAGGTAAGTGGTTAGGTATTCATTTTGTTACAGACCTAAATTGTGAAAAGGAAATTTATTCGGAACATTATACTATATAATTTTCACTGACATTGAGAAAATATATATTGTTTGATGTTGGAGGTAAACAACAAACGAATATAAGTTGAATTAGTTTGTAACACATAATATTTTGTGACCTGTTTGAAGAAAAGTTTGTTTACGTTCGTTTGCTACTTAGTTTAGTTAAATATACAAATATAATATATCTTTCACTGGTTGATTGTTGAACTATTCAGCATTTAACGTGTTTGTTTTTGAAATCTGAATGATATATTGTGCATAATAGTTCAACAATCAGTGATGATTCATTCAGAGTTGAATTACTCTTTTAACCATTAACTACCTAAATTTTTTGTAATATCAATTATATAAAAAACACTAATTAAACAATTATAATATTTTTTTATTCATTCAAATGGTTAATAAGGCTATTTTACATAATTCGCATTGTCTATTCAAAATGAATATCAAATCTCTCTTACACTAATAGCAAACACACAATTAGGTGATATCTCCTAAAAACTTTCAATCCTAACCATCCATCTAAATACATCATTAAATCTAAACCCTCCATTCCACCCCATCTACCATATCACGTGATAAGTCACCTTGAGCATGTGACGACCCGGAAATTTTTGACCAAATTAAAACTTAATCTTTATATGTTCCAACACAATAAGCAAAGCATGTAATGTTGAGTCTTGAAATGTTTGAACTATTTATATAGATTCATTTAACCTGTGACTATTTCCGACGATTCACGAACAATTGTGTGTAAATAAATATGTAAATATATATACATGTATAAATATAAGAGTGCATATTAAGTTGTATTAATAAAATACAAAATAATCATTTGAATTGAAAATGTAAAATAATGTACAAGATAATTAAGATTAAAATTTATTTATGATTTAAACGAATTCTTATTTTTATTTATTATCATTTTTATGATATTATTTAGTTATTTTATTAGAATTATTATTAATATTATTAGGGTATTTACTATTAATATTTATTAAAAATAAAAATAGGGAATCCCATTATGTTAGAAGTAACTATCAATTTTTTTTCTTTTTCTTCACATGAAAATAATTTACGTACTTCATGTCTCCAGTTTGTTACAAGTCTACTTCACAAATCAATTGGAAATCAATTTAACTGTTAAATCATGTACCTAATCACTCTATATAAGTTACAAACTGCAATTTGAGTTGAAAACAAAGAAAACCCAGAAAATAAGCTCGACACTCTGTACATTCATCTTTTTCACCATATTTTGATTTAGAACAAATTTTCAAAATGTAATAATGCAGTCATGTTAGGAATCGTCTATCTAAACTATCTGTAAGTTTTCAATCCTCAATTCTTTCTATTAATTTCTAATTTGAGAGTCAAAGTTTTGGTTTTCAAAGTCAACTAAGTGTTCTTGAATCAAATTCGAGTTTGTTTTGATATCTCCAGTTAATTTGATGATCCATAAAGATTATAGGAATGATTTACAACACAATTCATGTTGTAATCATAACCTATAACACTCTTAATCTAAAAATCAATTTTTGAGTTCTTGAGTTCTTCACAGTGATATACACTAACGTGAATTCGAAACAAATTTCAAAAACTAAAAATGTAGAGTTGTTAGGAATCATTTACTTAAACTTCCTGCAAAATCTCAAGTTCCAATTCTTGATAACGAATTTGAATTTGCGAGTCAAAGTTAAATTGTCAAAAGTCAACTGTTTTGTTCTTGGAGAAATTAGAGCTTGTTTTGATGTTTTAAGTTCAATTGACGATTTCAATAGTTTTTAGGAATGATTTGAAACATGTTTCATGTTGTAAAGATTGTCCAAAACGAACTCAAAATTGAAAACAAAATTTTTTTTTCTTGGCTACTAGCAAGCAGTAGGATTTTTTTTGTTTTTTTTCTCATTTTTTTTATATCATGAACACATTTTTATTTTTTGTTTCATGTTTGTTTAGAAGTCCTAAAACCATTTTGATGATTGACTATTATGAATGAAGTTGTTTGATTGTTTAGATTTTGGTGAAGAAGATGAAGTGGGTTGAAACATGTAATAGATAAGTATTTGGGTTTGTATTATAAATCAGAAAAACTGAAATGGAGGAATGGTTAAGGGTGTTGATGAGTGAACGAGAGGTCTCGGGTTCGAGCCCGGCTTGGTGCAATTTTTTTAAAACTGACTCCTAAGGTAGTTTTATACTTTTAAAAATTATTATTATTATTAATATTATTATTATTATCCTTAGGTATTTCTACAATTATTAATTTTACAAAACAAAAGATATATATGTAAATATATTATTACATAAAATATACTAATATTACATAAAATTATGTTTCAACTAATATTATTGATATAACATTAATTAAATATCAAATAAGTATCATAATATATTATAAGAATAATTAATACATAACAAATATATAAACTTGATTGATTTATACTATAATGTGTTAATACTTGATATAGGTTCGTGAATCCGAGGCCAACCCTGTATTGTTCAATGTCGTCATATGTATTTTTACTACAAAATACAGTATTGTGAGTTTCATTTACCTTTTTACCCTTTATATTTTTGGGCTGAGAATACATGCGCAACTTTTATAACTGTTTTACGAAATAGACACAAGTAATCGAGATTACGTTCTATGGTTGAATGATCGAAACTGAATATGCCCCTTTTTATTAAGTCTGGTAATCTAAGAATTAGGGAACAGACACCCTAATTGACGCGAACTCTAAAGATAGATCTATCGGGCCCAACAAGCCCCATCCAAAGTACCGGATGCTTTAGTACTTCGAAATTTATATCATGTCCGAAGGAGGATCCCGGAATGATGGGGATATTCTTATATGCATATTGTGAATGTCGGTTACCAGGTGTTCAATCCATATGAATGATATTTTTGTCTCTATGCATGGGACGTATGATTATGAGAAATGGAAGTATGAAATCTTGTGGTCTATTAAAATTATGAAATGATTCTTTATGATAAACTAATGAACTCACCAACCTTTTGGTTGACACTTTAAAGTATGTTTATTCTCAGGTACGAAAGAAATCTTCCGCTGTGCATTTGCTCATATTAGAGATATTACTTGGAGTCATTCATGACATATTTCAAAAGATGTTGCATTCGAGTCGTTGAGTTCATCAAGATTATTATTAAGTCAATTATATTTGGATATATTATAAAATGCTTTACATGCCTGTCAACTGTCGATGTAACGAAAGTTTGTCTTTTAAAAACGAATGCAATGTTTGTAAAATTTATCATATAGAGGTCAATTACCTCGCGATGTAATCAACTGTTGTGAATCGTTTGTAATCGATATGGACTTCGTCCGGATGGATTAGGACGGGTCTCTACAGTTGGTATCAGAGCGGTGGTCTTAGCGAACCAGGTCTTGCATTAGCGTGCCTAACTGATAGTCGTTAGGATGCATTAGTGAGTCTGGACTTCGACCGTGTCTGCATGTCAAAAGTTTTGCTTATCATTTTTATCGGAAAACATCTGCTTATCATCCTTAGAAAATTACCTACTCATTATTCTTAGTCTAGACACATTTTACTGCATTGAATGCATGAATAGTGTATAGACAAAATTCATATCTTAGCGTATCTGACAATTCATATCTTAGTGTATCTGTTACTGTAGACCTTGCCTGATATCTCTCATAAATTTCTCCTTAATTTAAGGGATCCTGGTACTATATATATCTATGCAAATTATGCATTGAGAATACCATCTAACTATCAATTGATGCCATTAAACTCTTCATACCAAAAATCATTTCTGAGATCGTTTAAGATGGCCTCTACGAATCGACCAAGTTCCTCTGACTCCGAAGACAGCGTGACAGGAGCACACCAACCAATCAACTACCGTGATTACTGGAGAAAATGGGGATGGGTTCACGACATACTCACCCTATGGAGAAAGGAAGAAGGTGCTCCATATCATGAATCAAATCTACCACCTAACCTTGGAGTACTTGACCCGCTCACCGGCGAACCCGTTCGCAATACCGTTTATGAAATATCCCGTTCTTATTGATTAAAAACGTTCCATATTAATTGATTTCGTTGCGAGGTTTTGACCTCTATATGAGACATTTTTCAAAGACTGCATTCATTTTAAAACAAACCATAACCTTTATTTCACCAATAAAGGTTTAAAAAGCTTTTACGTATATTATCAAATAATGATAATCTAAAATATCCTGTTTACACGCGACCATTACATAATGGTTTACAATACAAATATGTTACATCAAAATAAGTTTCTTGAATGCAGTTTTTACACAATATCATACAAGCATGGACTCCAAATCTCGTCCTTATTTAAGTATGCGATAGCGGAAGCTCTTAATAATTACCTGAGAATAAACATGCTTAAAACGTCAACACAAATGTTGGTGAGTTATAGGTTTAACCTATATATATCAAATAGTAACAATAGACCACAAGATTTCATATTTCAATACACATCCCATACATAGAGATAAAAATCATTCATATGGTGAACACCTGGTAACCGACATTAACAAGATGCATATATAAGAATATCCCCATCATTCCGGGACACCCTTCGGATATGATATAAATTTTGAAGTACTAAAGCATCCGGTACTTTGGATGGGGTTTGTTAAGCCCAATAGATCTATCTTTAGGATTCGCGTCAATTAGGGTGTCTGTTCCCTAATTCTTAGATTACCAGACTTAATAAAAAGGGGCATATTCGATTTCGATAATTCAACCATAGAATGTAGTTTCACGTACTTGTGTCTATTTTGTAAATCATTTATAAAACCTGCATGTATTCTCATCCCAAAAATATTAGATTTTAAAAGTGGGACTATAACTCACTTTCACAGATTTTTACTTCGTCGGGAAGTAAGACTTGGCCACTGGTTGATTCACGAACCTATAACAATATATACATATATATCAAAGTATGTTCAAAATATATTTACAACACTTTTAATATATTTTGATGTTTTAAGTTAATTAAGTCAGCTGTCCTCGTTAGTAACCTACAACTAGTTGTCCACAGTTAGATGTACAGAAATAAATCGATAAATATTATCTTGAATCAATCCACGACCCAGTGTATACGTATCTCAGTATTGATCACAACTCAAACTATATATATTTTGGAATCAACCTCAACCCTGTATAGCTAACTCCAACATTCACATATAGAGTGTCTATGGTTGTTCCGAAATATATATAGATGTGTCGACATGATAGGTCGAAACATTGTATACGTGTCTATGGTATCTCAAGATTACATAATATACAATACAAGTTGATTAAGTTATGGTTGGAATAGATTTGTTACCAATTTTCACGTAGCTAAAATGAAAAAAATTATCCAATCTTGTTTTACCCATAACTTATTCATTTTAAATCCGTTTTGAGTGAATCAAATTGCTATGGTTTCATATTGAACTCTATTTTATGAATCTAAACAGAAAAAGTATAGTTTTATAGTCGGAAAAATAAGTTACAAGTCGTTTTTGTAAAGGTAGTCATTTCAGTCGAAAGAACGACGTCTAGATGACCATTTTAGAAAACATACTTCCACTTTGAGTTTAACCATAATTTTTGGATATAGTTTCATGTTCATAATAAAAATCATTTTCTCAGAATAATAACTTTTAAATCAAAGTTTATCATAGTTTTTAATTAACTAACCCAAAACAGCCCGCGGTGTTACTACGACGGCGTAAATCCGGTTTTACGGTGTTTTTCATGTTTCCAGGTTTTAAATCATTAAGTTAGCATATCATATAGATATAGAACATGTGTTTAGTTGATTTTAAAAGTCAAGTTAGAAGGATTAACTTTTGTTTGCGAACAAGTTTAGAATTAACTAAACTATGTTCTAGTGATTACAAGTTTAAACCTTCGAATAAGATAGCTTTATATGTATGAATCGAATGATGTTATGAACATCATTACTACCTTAAGTTCCTTGGATAAACCTACTAGAAAAGAGAAAAATGGATCTAGCTTCAACGGATCCTTGGATGGCTCGAAGTTCTTGAAGCAGAATCATGACACGAAAACAAGTTCAAGTAAGATCATCACTTGAAATAAGATTATTATAGTTATAGAAATTGAACCAAAGTTTGAATATGATTATTACCTTGTATTAGATTAATAACCTACTATAAGAAACAAAGATTTCTTGAGGTTGGATGATCACCTTACAAGATTGGAAGTGAGCTAGCAAACTTAAAAGTATTCTTGATTTTATGTAACTAGAACTTGTAGAATTTATGAAGAACACTTAGAACTTGAAGATAGAACTTGAGAGAGATCAATTAGATGAAGAAAATTGAAGAATGAAAGTGTTTGTAGGTGTTTTTGGTCGTTGGTGTATGGATTAGATATAAAGGATATGTTATTTTGTTTTCATGTAAATAAGTCATGAATGATTACTCATATTTTTGTAATTTTATGAGATATTTCATGCTAGTTGCCAAATGATGGTTCCCACATGTGTTAGGTGACTCACATGGGCTGCTAAGAGCTGATCATTGGAGTGTATATACTAATAGTACATACATCTAAAAGCTGTGTATTGTACGAGTACGAATACGGGTGCATACGAGTAGAATTGTTGATGAAATTGAACGAGGATGTAATTGTAAGCATTTTTATTAAGTAGAAGTATTTTGATAAGTGTCTTGAAGTCTTTCAAAAGTGTATGAATACATATTAAAACACTACATGTATATACATTTTAACTGAGTCGTTAAGTCATCGTTAGTCGTTACATGTAAATGTTGTTTTGAAACCTTTCGGTTAACGATCTTGTTGAATATTGTTAACCCATTGTTTATTATAACAAATGAGATGTTAAATTATTATATTATTATGATATTATGATATATAATATATCTTAGTATGATGTATATACAGTTAAATGTCGTTACAACGATAATCGTTACATATATGTCTCGTTTCGAAATCATTAAGTTAGTAGTCTTATTTTTACATATGTATTTCATTGTTAATATACTTAATAATATATTTACTTATCATTTAACATAATTAACCAAGTGTATCAATATCTTAATATGATTCATATGTACCTAGTAAGACGTTGTTATAACGATAATCGTTATATATATCGTTTTCGAGTTTCTTAAATTAATAGTCTCATTTTTATGTATATAACTCATTGTTAAAATACCTAATGAGATACATACTTATAATAAAAACATGTTAACTATATATATAACCATATATATGTCATCGTATAGTTTTTACAAGTTTTAACGTTCGTGAATCACCGGTCAACTTGGGTGGTCAATTGTCTATATGAAACATATTTCAATTAATCAAGTCTTAACAAGTTTGATTGCTTAACATGTTGGAAACATTTAATCATGTAAATATCAATCTCAATTAATATATATAAACATGGAAAAGTTCGGGTCACTACAGTACCTACCCATTAAATAAATTTCGTCCCGAAATTTTAAGCTGTTGAAGGTGTTGACGAATCTTCTGGAAATAGATGCGGGTATTTCTTCTTCATCTGATCTTCATGCTCCCAGGTGAACTCGGGTCCTCTACGAGCATTCCATCGAACCTTAACAATTGGTATCTTGTTTTGCTTAAGTCTTTTAACCTCACGATCCATTATTTCGACGGGTTCTTCGATGAATTGAAGTTTTTCGTTGATTTGGATTTCATCTAACGGAATAGTGAGATCTTCTTTAGCAAAACATTTCTTCAAATTCGAGACGTGGAAAGTGTTATGTACAGCCGCGAGTTGTTGAGGTAACTCAAGTCGGTAAGCTACTGGTCCGACACGATCAATAATCTTGAATGGTCCAATATACCTTGGATTTAATTTCCCTCGTTTACCAAATCGAACAACGCCTTTCCAAGGTGCAACTTTAAGCATGACCATCTCTCCAATTTCAAATTCTATATCTTTTCTTTTAATGTCAGCGTAGCTCTTTTGTCGACTTTGGGCGGTTTTCAACCGTTGTTGAATTTGGATGATCTTCTCGGTAGTTTCTTGTATAATCTCCGGACCCGTAATCTGTCTATCTCCCACTTCACTCCAACAAATTGGAGACCTGCACTTTCTACCATAAAGTGCTTCAAACGGCGCCATCTCAATGCTTGAATGGTAGCTGTTGTTGTAGGAAAATTCTGCTAACGGTAGATGTCGATCCCAACTGTTTCCGAAATCAATAACACATGCTCGTAGCATGTCTTCAAGTGTTTGTATCGTCCTTTCGCTCTGCCCATCAGTTTGTGGATGATAGGCAGTACTCATATCTAGACGAGTTCCTAATGCTTGCTGTAATGTCTGCCAGAATCTTGAAATAAATCTGCCATCCCTATCAGAGATAATAGAGATTGGTATTCCATGTCTGGAGACGACTTCCTTCAAATACAGTCGTGCTAACTTCTCCATCTTGTCATCTTCTCTTATTGGCAGGAAGTGTGCTGATTTGGTGAGACGATCAACTATTACCCAAATAGTATCAAAACCACTTGCAGTCCTTGGCAATTTAGTGATGAAATCCATGGTAATGTTTTCCCATTTCCATTCTGGGATTTCGGGTTGTTGAAGTAGACCTGATGGTTTCTGATGCTCAGCTTTGACCTTAGAACACGTCAAACATTCTCCTACATATTTAGCAACATCGGCTTTCATACCCGGCCACCAAAAATGTTTCTTGAGATCCTTGTACATCTTCCCCGTTCCAGGATGTATTGAGTATCTGGTTTTATGAGCTTCTCTAAGTACCATTTCTCTCATATCTCCAAATTTTGGTACCCAAATCCTTTCAGCCCTATACCGGGTTCCGTCTTCCCGAATATTAAGATGCTTCTCCGATCCTTTGGGTATTTCATCCTTTAAATTTCCCTCTTTTAAAACTCCTTGTTGTGCCTCCTTTATTTGAGTAGTAATATTATTATGAATCATTATATTCATAGATTTTACTCGAATGGGTTCTCTGTCCTTCCTGCTCAAGGCATCGGCTACCACATTTGCCTTCCCTGGGTGGTAACGAATCTCAAAGTCGTAATCATTCAACAATTCAATCCACCTACGCTGCCTCATATTCAGTTGTTTCTGATTAAATATGTGTTGAAGACTTTTGTGGTCGGTATATATAATACTTTTGACCCCATATAAGTAGTGCCTCCAAGTCTTTAATGCAAAAACAACCGCGCCTAATTCCAAATCATGCGTCGTATAATTTTGTTCGTGAATCTTCAATTGTCTAGACGCATAAGCAATCACCTTCGTTCGTTGCATTAATACACAACCGAGACCTTGCTTTGATGCATCACAATAAATCACAAAATCATCATTCCCTTCAGGCAATGACAATATAGGTGCCGTAGTTAGCTTTTTCTTCAATAACTGAAACGCTTTCTCTTGTTCATCATTCCATTCAAATTTCTTCCCTTTATGCGTTAATGCAGTCAAGGGTTTTGCTATTCTGGAAAAGTCTTGGATGAACCTTCTGTAGTAACCAGCTAGTCCTAAAAACTGGCGTATGTGTCTTGGAGTTTTTGGGGTTTCCCACTTTTCAACAGTTTCTATCTTTGCCGGATCCACCTTAATACCTTCTTTGTTCACTATGTGACCGAGGAATTGAACTTCTTCCAACCAAAATGCACACTTTGAAAACTTAGCATACAATTCTTCCTTCCTCAATACTTCTAACACCTTTCTCAAATATTCACCGTGTTCTTGGTCATTCTTTGAGTAAATAAGTATTTCATCAATGAAAACAATGACAAACTTGTCAAGGTATGGTCCACACACTCGGTTCATAAGGTCCATGAACACAGCTGGTGCATTAGTTAAACCAAACGGCATGACCATAAACTCGTAATGACCGTAACGTGTTCTGAAAGCAGTCTTTGGAATATCATCTTCTTTCACCCGCATTTGATGATACCCGGAACGTAAGTCAATCTTTGAATAAACAGACGAGCCTTGTAGTTGATCAAATAAGTCGTCGATTCTCGGTAGTGGGTAGCGGTTCTTGATGGTAAGTTTGTTCAACTCTCGGTAGTCGATACACAACCTGAATGTACCATCTTTCTTCTTGACAAACAAAACAGGAGCTCCCCACGGTGATGTGCTTGGTCGAATGAAACCACGCTCTAAAAGTTCTTGTAATTGGCTTTGCAGTTCTTTCATCTCGCTGGGTGCGAGTCTGTAAGGAGCACGAGCTATTGGTGCAGCTCCTGGTACAAGATCTATTTGAAATTCAACGGATCGATGTGGGGGTAATCCCGGTAATTCTTTCGGAAATACATCGGGAAATTCTTTTGCGACGGGAATATCATTGATGCTCTTTTCTTCAGTTTGTACTTTCTCGATGTGTACTAGAACAGCATAGCAACCTTTTCTTATTAATTTTTGTGCCTTCAAATTACTAATAAGATGTAGCTTCGTGTTGCCCTTTTCTCCGTACACCATTAAGGGTTTTCCTTTTTCTCGTATAATGCGAATTGCATTTTTGTAACAAACGATCTCTGCTTTCACTTCTTTCAACCAGTCCATACCGATTATCACATCAAAACTCCCTAACTCTACTGGTATCAAATCAATCTTAAATGTTTCGCTAACCAGTTTAATTTCTCGATTCCGACATATATTATCTGCTGAAATTAATTTACCATTTGCTAACTCGAGTAAAAATTTACTATCCAAAGGCGTCAATGGACAACTTAATTTAGCACAAAAATCTCTACTCATATAGCTTCTATCCGCACCCGAATCAAATAAAACGTAAGCAGATTTATTGTCAATAAGAAACGTACCCGTAACAAGCTCCGGGTCTTCCTGTGCCTCTGCCGCATTAATATTGAAAACTCTTCCGTGGCCTTGTCCATTCGTGTTCTCCTGGTTCGGGCAATTTCTAATAATGTGGCCCGGTTTTCCACATTTATAACAAACTACATTGGCATAACTTGCTCCGACACTACTTGCTCCGCCATTACTCGTTCCGACACCATTTGTTCCTTTCGTTCTATTAACCCCTGGTCCGTAGACCTCACACTTCGCCGCGCTATGACCATTTCTTTTACACTTGTTGCAAAATTTGGTACAGAACCCCGAGTGATACTTTTCACACCTTTGGCATAGCTGCTTCTGATTGTTGTTGTTGTTGCGGTTATTATTGTTGTTGGGATGATTGTTGTAGTTGTTGTTGTTGTTGTTGTTGTTGTTGTTGGGCCGTTTGTTGTAGTTGCGATTGATGTTGCGATTGTTGGGATAATTGTTGCGATTATTGTTGTAATTGCTGTTGTTGTTGTATTGGTGATTCTTATCACCGTTTTCCTCCCACTTTCTTTTGACTTGCTTCACATTGGCCTCTTCAGTAGTCTGTTCTTTAATTCTTTCTTCAATCTGGTTCACTAGTTTGTGAGCCATTCTACATGCCTGTTGTATGGAGGCGGGCTCGTGTGAACTTATATCTTCTTGGATTCTTTCCGGTAATCCTTTCACAAACGCGTCGATCTTCTCTTCCTCATCTTCGAATGCTCCCGGACACAATAGGCACAATTCTGTGAATCGTCTTTCGTACATGGTAATATCAAATCCTTGGGTTCGTAACCCTCTAAGTTCTGTCTTGAGCTTATTGACCTCGGTTCTAGGACGGTACTTCTCGTTCATCAAGTGCTTGAATGCTAAACACGGTAGTGCGTACGCATCATCTTGTCCCACTTGCTCTAGATAGGTATTCCACCATGTTAACACAGAACCTGTGAAGGTATGCGTAGCGTACTTCACTTTGTCCTCTTCAGTACACTTACTTATGGCAAACACCGATTCGACCTTCTCGGTCCACCGTTTCAATCCGATCGGTCCTTCGGTTCCATCAAATTCCAAAGGTTTGCAGGCAGTGAATTCTTTGTAGGTGCATCCTACACGATTTCCTGTACTGCCAGATCCAAGGTTATTGTTGGTATGTAGCGCAGCCTGTACTGCGGCTATGTTTGAAGCTAGAAAAGTACGGAATTCCTCTTCATTCATATTCACGATGTGTCGAGTAGTCGGTGCCATTTCCTTCAAAATAGTCAAATGGAACAAGTTAATCATACAGAATATTAAGAGTAGTTAATAGTATTTCGTAGCATAATATGAACTCATTTATAAAAGCTTTTTCTTCATATTAGCGTTTTATAAGTTTAAATTCGGGTAGTACCTACCCGTTAAGTTCATACTTAGTAGCTAATATACAATTCAACCACTACAATTCCATATGAAAAACTGATTGTAATAATATTTCGCGTTCAAACTTTTATACAATATTTTACAAACTTACAATACCGCTTATTTTACATAAAGCATGAAATATAGCACACAATAACTTTGATACAAGATAGTTGTGAAGATAATTCTAGCTAGTACACAAGTCGTTCAGCAAAGGCAATAAAGACACGTAATTCATACGTCCAGAAACAAGTCATGCATTCTGGTTTTACTAGGATTACTTCCCATCCTTGGTCTTGTGGAACATAACCGTTATGGCCGTTGATAAGACAGCGTATTGTAACGTCGTCAAAGGGACGAGGGTTACGTAATGACCAACAGTCTCGTAATAACCTAAAAACCTCATTTCTTACCCCAATTACCGACTCCGTCACTTGTGGAAACGTTTTGTTTAATAGTTGTAGCCCGATGTTCTTGTTCTCACTTTGGTGAGAAGCGAACATTACTAATCCGTAAGCATAACATGCTTCTTTATGTTGCATATTAGCCGCTTTTTCTAAATCACGAAGTCCAATATTCGGATATATTGAGTCAAAATAATTTCTTAACCCGTTGCGTAAAATAGCATTTGGGTTCCCCGCAATATATGCGTCAAAGTAAACACATCGTAACTTATGGGTTTTCCAATGTGATATCCCCCATCTTTCAAACGAAAGTCTCTTATAAACCAAGACATTCTTGGAACGTTCTTCGAATGTCTTACAAACTGATCTCGCCTTAAATAGTTGTGCCAATGAATTCTGGCCGACTCTAGACAAGATTTCATCAATCATGTCTCCGGGTAGGTCTCTTAAAATATTGGGTTGTCTATCCATTTTGTGTTTTTATACTGTAAAATAGACAAGAGTTAGATTCATAAAAAAAATACTTATTAATACAAGCAATTTTTACATATATCATAAAGCATAAGCACACTATATTACTTATATTACACCACATGAATACAACTATCTTATTCCGACTCGCTTGTTTCTTCTTCTTCGGTTTTGGTTCGTTTTGCCAAGTTTCTAGGGATATATGATGTTCCCCTAATACGAGCCGTCGTTATCCACATTGGTTTAGAAAAACCTGGTGGTTTAGAGGTTCCCGGGTCATTGTTACAACTTAAGGACTTCGGGGGTTGACGATACATATAAAGTTCATCGGGGTTGGAATTAGATTTCTCTATTTTTATGCCCTTTCCCTTATTATTTTCTTTTGCCTTTTTAAATTCAGTTGGGGTAATTTCTATAACATCATCGGAATTCTCGTCGGAATCCGATTCATCGGAGAATTGGTAATCCTCCCAATATTTTGCTTCCTTGGCGGAAACACCATTGACCATAATTAACCTTGGTCGGTTGGTTGAAGATTTTCTTTTACTTAACCGTTTTATTATTTCCCCCACCAGTTCTATTTCTTCATCCGGTTCCGATTCTTCTTCCGGTTCCGATTCTTCTTCCGGTTCCGACTCTTCTTCCGGTTCCTCTTCGGGAACTTGTGAATCAGTCCACGAATCATTCCAATTTACATTTGACTCTTCATTATTATTAGGTGAGTCAATGGGACTTGTTCTAGAGGTAGACATCTATCACATAATATCAAACGCGTTAAGAGATTAATATATCACATAATATTCACATGTTAAAAATATATAGTTTCCAACAAAATTTGTTAAGCAATCATTTTTCAAGTAAACACGGTCGAAGTCCAGACTCACTAATGCATCCTAACAAACTCGATAAGACACACTAATTAAAAATTTTGGTTCTCTAAGACCAACGCTCTGATACCAACTGAAATGTCCCGTTCTTATTGATTAAAAACGTTCCATATTAATTGATTTCGTTGCGAGGTTTTGACCTCTATATGAGACGTTTTTCAAAGACTGCATTCATTTTAAAACAAACCATAACCTTTATTTCACCAATAAAGGTTTAAAAAGCTTTTACGTAGATTATCAAATAATGATAATCTAAAATATCCTGTTTACACGCGACCATTACATAATGGTTTACAATACAAATATGTTACATCAAAATAAGTTTCTTGAATGCAGTTTTTACACAATATCATACAAGCATGGACTCCAAATCTCGTCCTTATTTAAGTATGCGACAGCGGAAGCTCTTAATAATTACCTGAGAATAAACATGCTTAAAACGTCAACACAAATGTTGGTGAGTTATAGGTTTAACCTATATATATCAAATAGTAACAATAGACCACAAGATTTCATATTTCAATACACATCCCATACATAGAGATAAAAATCATTCATATGGTGAACACCTGGTAACCGACATTAACAAGATGCATATATAAGAATATCCCCATCATTCCGGGACACCCTTCGGATATGATATAAATTTTGAAGTACTAAAGCATCCGGTACTTTGGATGGGGTTTGTTAAGCCCAATAGATCTATCTTTAGGATTCGCGTCAATTAGGGTGTCTGTTCCCTAATTCTTAGATTACCAGACTTAATAAAAAGGGGCATATTTGATTTCGATAATTCAACCATAGAATGTAGTTTCACGTACTTGTGTCTATTTTGTAAATCATTTATAAAACCTGCATGTATTCTCATCCCAAAAATATTAGATTTTAAAAGTGGGACTATAACTCACTTTCACAGATTTTTACTTCGTCGGGAAGTAAGACTTGGCCACTGGTTGATTCACGAACCTATAACAATATATACATATATATCAAAGTATGTTCAAAATATATTTACAACACTTTTAATATATTTTGATGTTTTAAGTTAATTAAGTCAGCTGTCCTCGTTAGTAACCTACAACTAGTTGTCCACAGTTAGATGTACAGAAATAAATCGATAAATATTATCTTGAATCAATCCACGACCCAGTGTATACGTATCTCAGTATTGATCACAACTCAAACTATATATATTTTGGAATCAACCTCAACCCTGTATAGCTAACTCCAACATTCACATATAGAGTGTCTATGGTTGTTCCGAAATATATATAGATGTGTCGACATGATAGGTCGAAACATTGTATACGTGTCTATGGTATCTCAAGATTACTTAATATACAATACAAGTTGATTAAGTTATGGTTGGAATAGATTTGTTACCAATTTTCACGTAGCTAAAATGAGAAAAATTATCCAATCTTGTTTTACCCATAACTTCTTCATTTTAAATCCGTTTTGAGTGAATCAAATTGCTATGGTTTCATATTGAACTCTATTTTATGAATCTAAACAGAAAAAGTATAGGTTTATAGTCGGAAAAATAAGTTACAAGTCGTTTTTGTAAAGGTAGTCATTTCAGTCGAAAGAACGACGTCTAGATGACCATTTTAGAAAACATACTTCCACTTTGAGTTTAACCATAATTTTTGGATATAGTTTCATATTCATAATAAAAATCATTTTCTCAGAATAACAACTTTTAAATCAAAGTTTATCATAGTTTTTAATTAACTAACCCAAAACAGCCCGCGGTGTTACTACGACGGCGTAAATCCGGTTTTACGGTGTTTTTCGTGTTTCCAGGTTTTAAATCATTAAGTTAGCATATCATATAGATATAGAACATGTGTTTAGTTGATTTTAAAAGTCAAGTTAGAAGGATTAACTTTTGTTTGCGAACAAGTTTAGAATTAACTAAACTATGTTCTAGTGATTACAAGTTTAAACCTTCGAATAAGATAGCTTTATATGTATGAATTGAATGATGTTATGAACATCATTACTACCTTAAGTTCCTTGGATAAACCTACTGGAAAATAGAAAAATAGATCTAGCTTCAATGGATCCTTGGATGGCTCGAAGTTCTTGAAGCAGAATCATGACACGAAAACAAGTTCAAGTAAGATCATCACTTGAAATAAGATTGATATAGTTATAGAAATTGAACCAAAGTTTGAATATGATTATTACCTTGTATAAGAATGATAACCTAATGTAAGAAACAAAGATTTCTTGAGGTTGGATGATCACCTTACAAGATTGGAAGTGAGCTAGCAAACTTGAAAGTATTCTTGATTTTATGTAACTAGAACTTGTAAAATATATGAAGAACACTTAGAACTTGAAGATAGAACTTGAGAGAGATCAATTAGATGAAGAAAATTGAAGAATGAAAGTGTTTGTAGGTGTTTTTGGTCGTTGGTGTATGGATTAGATATAAAGGATATGTTATTTTGTTTTCATGTAAATAAGTCATGAATGATTACTCATATTTTTGTAATTTTATGAGATATTTCATGCTAGTTGCCAAATGATGGTTTCCACATGTGTTAGGTGACTCACATGGGCTGCTAAGAGCTGATCATTGGAGTGTATATACCAATAGTACATACATCTAAAAGCTGTGTATTGTACGAGTACGAATACGGGTGCATACGAGTAGAATTGTTGATGAAATTGAACGAGGATGTAATTGTAAGCATTTTTGTTAAGTAGAAGTATTTTGATAAGTGTCTTGAAGTCTTTCAAAAGTGTATGAATACATATTAAAACACTACATGTATATACATTTTAACTGAGTCGTTAAGTCATCGTTAGTCGTTACATGTAAATGTTGTTTTGAAACCTTTAGGTTAACGATCTTGTTGAATATTGTTAACCCATTGTTTATTATAACAAATGAGATGTTAAATTATTATATTATTATGATATTATGATATATAATATATCTTAGTATGATGTATATACAGTTAAATGTCGTTACAACGATAATCGTTACATATATGTCTCGTTTCGAAATCATTAAGTTAGTAGTCTTATTTTTACATATGTATTTCATTGTTAATACACTTAATAATATATTTAATTATCATTTAACATAATTAACCAAGTGTATCAATATCTTAATATGATTCATATGTACCTAGTAAGACATTGTTATAACGATAATCGTTATATATATCGTTTTCGAGTTTCTTAAATTAATAGTCTCATTTTTATGTATATAACTCATTGTTAAAATACCTAATGAGATACATACTTATAATAAAAACATGTTAACTATATATATAACCATATATATGTCATCGTATAGTTTTTACAAGTTTTAACGTTCGTGAATCACCGGTCAACTTGGGTGGTCAATTGTCTATATGAAACATATTTCAATTAATCAAGTCTTAACAAGTTTGATTGCTTAACATGTTGGAAACATTTAATCATGTAAATATCAATCTCAATTAATATATATAAACATGGAAAAGTTCGGGTCACTACAGTTTATACCCTATTTGCAAGAATTTTTCGTCTTGAAACTACCATTAATGGAACTAGAGAAGATATCCGACCTCTACCTCACATTGATAAACAACTCGGGTTAGTAGAAGAAGTTAGAGAACTCCGAGCTCGAGTATTAACTTTAGAGAGCACGGTATACAATTTGCAATCATCAACAATATCACCAACACCAGTAACATCACCAGCCTTAGCACCAATGGCACCAGTACCACCAACAACCCAAGTTTCAAAAATCCATACCTCAACATCTCATTCTGTACCTCGAGTATAATTATCGTTCCACAAATCATTCTACATCATTTATCTTCGTTCGACATGACGATTATGTAAACTCTAATGTTTTAGAGATTATGTATCATAGTTCTAATCGTAAATCTAATGAGTTTAATATCACATTGACTCATTAAATCCATAATTACATCTGAAGAAAATATATATGTAAATATATTTTCATAAAGATTGTGATTAAAAATTCTTTCGTACAAACTGTTAATGGTAAAAATATTTTAACGGGTAGGTAATACCCGAGAAATATTTAAGATTTCACATTAATAAGTTACATTGTACAATCTTCGAATCTGATTCAACGGTCGATTACCATCCTACCTACATCTATCGATATACGAATCCGTTCACCACAGAATAACCATTTTCATTCAAATTCAATTTCATATTTGGATTTTTACTTACCAGAATCCAACAAGTGGCATAATGAAGAAATAATGGACACAATAAAAATTGATTAGAAACAGACTAATTAACAATATGGAATTTTGTTAAGAAACCATGCTAACTGTTCCAGCTAACTGTTCCTAGCTAACTGATTACATTCTATCTATCGCATTTTATTTATTGCAATTTAATTATCGCAATTTACATTCCCGCAATTTTATTTATTGTCATCTAATTTATGTTATTTACTTTACGCACTTTAGTTATCGTTATTTAATTCCCGTTATTTATTTTACGCACTTTAAATATCGGGACACGTATACAAGGTTTTGACATATCATATCGATGCATCTATATATATTATTGGGAATTACCATAGACACTCTATATGCAGTAATGATCGAGTTCTCTATACAGGGTTGAGGTTGATTCTATAATAATATATATACTTTGAGTTGTGATCGAGTCTGAGACATGTACACGGGTCCTGATACGTATTAATTAATTCGGATATTATATATTAAGCTATATATGTATTATCGGACTGTTAATTGTGGACTATCAAATATGGACTGTCGACATTGGATAATTAAAATGAATTAAAATATTGATTATAACATATGAAACTAAACATATCTTCAAGTTTGCCACTTGATCTCATCTTAAACCTCATCTGTATCTTGACGATTACAATCTGCGTTCAAACCTTTCATGATTCTTGAAAACACCTCAATCGATAGGATGAATCAACCGCACTTCATCTACGGAAGGAAAGGTTTATGCATATAGTTATGCACCTGAGAAACTCTGGGCAACTGAGTAAAAGTTTAACACGTAGTCGTATCAGATCCTTTGGCATTTATTAGCAAAAATAACTTTGCGATCCCTTTTCAAAGTAGCCAATTTTGTCACTGCTCCAGCAAGTCAACTTCGAATTTTCATTCGAAGTAGCCTTACTATAATCCTGATATATACAATTACCCTTTTTATAACGGAGAATTCTTTTATATTCCACCATATTACCAGAAGACGTACCAGCAGCCTCGTTGTTTTTTTTTGGCTTAAATCTCTCTGACAAATCATTATATTTATTCACTGAAACCCTATCATATACTCATCCGCATCTTGTAACGAGAACTGCCATACCAATTACCGGAAATCAGCAAATTTGTATTTTGAGTCTCGCAACGTTTCCACATCAACAGTTATATGTATCCATATAACATTTATCTCTTAGAACTCCATTCTGAAATTCAGAAAAGCACCAAGTCTGTGAATTAATGCTCTAAATTTTGAAAAGTTGAATGAAGCAACAAAAACTATGGATGATTTTAACAGTCAAAAGTTTGATAAAAAAAATAAAGATACGTTGGAAAAGCTCAAAAGGAAGTTTGGTACTGAAAAACAAATTGAGCAAACCATGAAGGAGACTCTGAGCAAATCACAAGGACTAAACTTGTACATAAAGAACCCTGATGATTCTGTTTCTGATGAAGTCTTTAGTGAATATCTTGCTCCTTATTTATTCTAAATCCTTGCGAAAGGATTTTCTTCATCAACATTCGATCTCAGAAATTCTGAAAATATCCTCATAAATATCTTTTATATTTCCGAGAATATTTTCATAACAATTCTTATCTGAAATCATTAATCTCTTCGTGCTATCAGTGTTACATCATATAGAAACTGTTAGTTTCTATATTCTGTAAACTTTCGAGCTTGAAATATGAATGTTATTGAAGTAATGTTGGGAACTGATGCATGAGTTAGTATAATATAACGACACTTGATCAACGTGATTATATTACAGTAAGTCATGCTGAGTTTCTAATGGAACGTGATGATTCACAGATCATAACGTCATCATGTGCCATGTTACACGACTCTTACATTCTACCCAATCTCCAAGTATATCAAGAACATATATTCTTAATAGTCCTATCTTTTCAGATATTCTAGTAATTTGAAAAATCAAGATCGTGCCATTACGATTTCCTTCTAGAACATTAACTATGTTCATTTCAAAATCTATATCTACGAATTCCGGACCATTATTCGCTTGACTTGAAGTCGGGAAGAGGAGACGAAAGTATGGAACTCTGGAATATAAAGAAAATATAAAGCTCGACAACAACACATAAATTACAAACCGTGCATATCAATACGTATTGCCACGTAAAGGCACGGGAAAATTAAAAACACTATAACCCCAAGATAATAGTAGAAGTAAATATAATCCTCCGGTGGTAGATGAAAGAGAAGAATGACAGATATGAAAGTTAAGAGTATATCAAGGATCAGAACTGGATGGAGCATATTAATGAATGCTTTAAAAATATGAATCAGGGGAGAAAGAATGGAAGGTGTGAGCTATGAAAATAAGGAAACGAAGGGAGTGGATTTATAGTAAAATATCCGACAGAGCAATCGAAACAGATTATTGCATTTAATCAAAGAAGATCTGATTTCCTATATCGCCGAAGAACCAAATCTTATTACGAAGATTTTTTTTAAATCCCATGAATTCCGAAAATCAATCATAACTACGTCATCAGTTCCCTCTCTTGCGATAGCTTCGATTATACTCTTCGCGTAATCAAATTTTTTTTTACCTATATTACTCACTGATGATAAAACTCTAATTTCTAGCTCGGATACGTCATGAAAACATACTTATTGTCAGCCATGACCATTCCACTCAAATTTCGGGACGAAATTTCTTTAACGAGTAGGTACTGTGACGACCCGGAAATTTCCGACCAAATTAAAACTTAATCTTTATATGTTCCAACACAATAAGCAAAGCCTGTAATGTTGAGTCTCGAAATGTTTGAACTATTTATATAGATTCATTTAACCTGTGACTATTTCCGACGATTCACGAACAATTGTGTGTAAATAAATATGTAAATATATATACATGTATAAATATAAGAGTGCATATTAAGTTGTATTAATAAAATATAAAATAATCAATTGAATTGAAAATGTAAAATAATGTACAAGATAATTAAGATTAAAATTTATTTATGATTTAAACGAATTCTTATTTTTATTTATTATCATTTTTATGATATTATTTAGTTATTTTATTAGAATTATTATTAATATTATTAGGGTATTTACTATTAATATTTATTAAAAATAAAAATAGGGAATCCCATTATGTTAGAAGTAACTATCAATTTTTTTTCTTTTTCTTCACATGAAAATAATTTACGTACTTCATGTCTCCAGTTTGTTACAAGTCTACTTCACAAATCAATTGGAAATCAATTTAACTGTTAAATCATGTACCTAATCACTCTATATAAGTTACAAACTGCAATTTGAGTTGAAAACAAAGAAAACCCAGAAAATAAGCTCGACACTCTGTACATTCATCTTTTTCACCATATTTTGATTTAGAACAAATTTTCAAAATGTAATAATGCAGTCATGTTAGGAATCGTCTATCTAAACTATCTGTAAGTTTTCAATCCTCAATTCTTTCTATTAATTTCTAATTTGAGAGTCAAAGTTTTGGTTTTCAAAGTCAACTAAGTGTTCTTGAATCAAATTCGAGTTTGTTTTGATATCTCCAGTTAATTTGATGATCCATAAAGATTATAGGAATGATTTACAACACAATTCATGTTGTAATCATAACCTATAACACTCTTAATCTAAAAATCAATTTTTGAGTTCTTGAGTTCTTCACAGTGATATACACTAACGTGAATTCGAAACAAATTTCAAAAACTAAAAATGTAGAGTTATTAGGAATCATTTACTTAAACTTCCTGCAAAATCTCAAGTTCCAATTCTTGATAACGAATTCGAATTTGCGAGTCAAAGTTAAATTGTCAAAAGTTAACTGTTTTGTTCTTGGAGAAATTAGAGCTTGTTTTGATGTTTTAAGTTCAATTGACGATTTCAATAGTTTTTAGGAATGATTTGAAACATGTTTCATGTTGTAAAGATTGTCCAAAACGAACTCAAAATTGAAAATAAATTTTTTTTTTCTTGGCTACTAGCAAGCAGTAGGATTTTTTTGTTTTTTTTTCTCATTTTTTTTATATCATGAACACATTTTTATTTTTTGTTTCATGTTTGTTTAGAAGTCCTAAAACCATTTTGATGATTGACTATTAAGAATGAAGTTGTTTGATTGTTTAGATTTTGGTGAAGAAGATGAAGTGGGTTGAAACATGTAATAGATAAGTATTTGGGTATGTATTATAAATCAGAAAAACTGAAATGGAGGAATGGTTAAGGGTGTTGATGAGTGAACGAGAGGTCTCGGGTTCGAGCCCGGCTTGGTGCAATTTTTTTAAAACTGACTCCTAAGGTAGTTTTATACTTTTAAAAATTATTATTATTATTAATATTATTATTATTATTATCCTTAGGTATTTCTACAATTATTAATTTTACAAAACAAAAGATATATATGTAAATATATTATTACATAAAATATACTAATATTACATAAAATTATGTTTCAACTAATATTATTGATATAACATTAATTAAATATCAAATAAGTATCATAATATATTATAAGAATAATTAATACATAACAAATATATAAACTTGATTGATTTATACTATAATGTGTTAATACTTGATATAGGTTCGTGAATCCGAGGCCAACCCTGCATTGTTCAATGTCGTCATATGTATTTTTACTACAAAATACAGTATTGTGAGTTTCATTTACCTTTTTACCCTTTATATTTTTGGGCTGAGAATACATGCGCAACTTTTATAACTGTTTTACGAAATAGACACAAGTAATCGAAATTACGTTCTATGGTTGAATGATCGAAACTGAATATGCCCCTTTTTATTAAGTCTGGTAATCTAAGAATTAGGGAACAGACACCCTAATTGACGCGAACTCTAAAGATAGATCTATCGGGCCCAACAAGCCCCATCCAAAGTACCGGATGCTTTAGTACTTCGAAATTTATATCAAGTTCGAAGGAGGATCCCGGAATGATGGGGATATTCTTATATGCATATTGTGAATGTCGGTTACCAGGTGTTCAATCCATATGAATGATATTTTTGTCTCTATGCATGGGACGTATGATTATGAGCAATGGAAGTATGAAATCTTGTGGTCTATTAAAATTATGAAATGATTCTTTATGATAAACTAATGAACTCACCAACCTTTTGGTTGACACTTTAAAGCATGTTTATTCTCAGGTACGAAAGAAATCTTCCGCTGTGCATTTGCTCATATTAGAGATATTACTTGGAGTCATTCATGACATATTTCAAAAGATGTTGCATTCGAGTCGTTGAGTTCATCAAGATTATTATTAAGTCAATTATATTTGGATATATTATGAAATGCTTTACATGCCTGTCAACTGTCGATGTAACGAAAGTTTGTCTTTTAAAAACGAATGCAATGTTTGTAAAATTTATCATATAGAGGTCAATTACCTCGTGATGTAATCAACTGTTGTGAATTGTTTGTAATCGATATGGACTTCCTCCGGATGGATTAGGACGGGTCTCTACAGAGCACTTCTAAATTCTCAACAATACCCTTCTTAAAAAAAAAAAAAAAAAAAACCACGCATCATGTTCGCAAAATTAGGGGTTCAATCTCACATTAATCCTTGCTGCATTCCATCGATCATATACTCTCACTGCATCCCTATTGATTATATGCAAATCATATACTTTTTCATCATCTTCTCCGCCTATACGGAAATGTCCCGTTCATATCGATTATAAATGTTCCATATTAATTGATTTCGTTACGAGGTTTTGACCTCTATATGAGACATTTTTCAAAGACTGCATTCGATTTTTAAAACAAACCATAACCTTTATTTTTATCGATAAAGTTTTAAACATATTACGACGATTATCAAATAATGATAATAATAAAAAAAGCGTTTTCACACGACCATTACATAATGGTTTACAATAATAATACACAACAATATATGTCTTCGAATGCAGTTTTTAAACAATATTATACAAGCATGGACTCCAAATCTTGTTCTTAATTTAGTATGCAACAGCGGAAGCTCTTAACAATCACCTGAGAATAAACATGCTTTAAACGTCAACAAAAATGTTGGTGAGTTATAGGTTTAACCTATATATTTATCAATCGTAATAATAGACCACAAGATTTCATCTTTCAATAACATGCAATCTGCATAAAAATCATTCATATGATTGAACACCTGGTAACCGACATTAACAAAATGCATCTAGAATATCCCCATATATAAACATCGAAGTACTAAAGTAGTTCAAATTCTCCGACTGGGGCGTGTCAAAGCTCATAGATCTATCTTTAGGATTCGCGTCAATTGGTGGCAATTATAATAAACACCAATTCTTAGGTTACCAAGTTCAACAAGCGCGATATCCGGTATAACGATTCAACATAGAATGTAGTTTCAATTACTTGTGTCTATTTTGTAAATCATTTTCAAAACTGCATGTATTCTCATCCCAAAAATATTATATAGTAAAAATGGGACTATAACTCACTTTTATAGATTTTCTTTTCGTCGGAAAATAAGACTTGACCACGGGTCGATTCACGAACCTATAACAAATATGTACATATATATCAAAGTATGATCGAAATATATTCACAATATATTTTATTTACGTTTTTAATGATTTAAGTTGTTAAGTCAGCAGTCCACGTTAGTAGTTCACAATTAACTGTCCACAGTTAGTAGTACATAAATAAATCAATATAATTTCTTGAATCAATCCACGACCCAGTGCATACAAATCTCAGACTCGATCACAACTCAAAGTATATATATTATTTTGGAATCAACCACAACCCTATATAGCTAACTCGATCATTACCGCATATAGAGTGTCTATGGTTGTTCCAAATAATATATATATACATACATATATATATATATATATATATATATATATATATATATATATATATATATATATATATATATATATATATATATATATATATATATGACGTCGATATGATATGTTAAAACATTGTATACGTGTCTATGGTCTATCAAGACATGTATAGTACAATATAAGTTAGTTAAATTATGGTTAGTATGGATTAGTTATAAAATTCACGTAGCTACAACAAGTAAAATTTTTCAATTTTGTTTTACCCATAACTTCTTCGTTTTAAATCCGTTTTGAGTGAATCAACTTGCTATGGTTTCATATTGGACTGTACTTTATGAAACTAAACAGAAAAAGTATAAGTTTATAGTCGGAATTATAAGTTACAAGTCATTTTTGTAAGAGGCAGTCATTTCAGTCGAAAGAACGACGTCTTGATGACCATTTTGAAAAACATACTTCCACTTTGAGTTTAACCATGATTTTTGGATATAGTTTCATGTTCATAAGAAAAATCATTTTCTCAGAAGAACAACTTTTAAATCAAAGTTTATCATAGATTTTAATTAACTAACCCAAAACAGCCCGCAGTTTTACTACGACGGCGTATGTCCGGTTTTACGGTGTTCTTCGTGTTTCCAGGTTTTAAATCATTTAGTTAGCATATCATATAGATATAGAACATGTTTTTAGTTTATTTTAAAAGTTAAGTTAGAGGGATTAACTTTGTTTGAGAACAAGTTTAGAATTAACTAAACTATGTTCTAGTGATTACAAGTTATAATCTTCGAATAAGATAGTTTTATATATATGAATCGAATGATGTTATGAACATCATTACTACCTCAAGTTTAGTAGGTAAACTTACTGGAAGTGATAAGAAATGATCTAGCTTCAAAGGATCTTGGATGGCGTGAAAGTTCTTGAAGTAGGATCATGACACGAAAACAAGTTCAAGTAAGATTATCACTCGGATTAAGATAGTTTATAGTTATAGAAATCGATTCAAAGTTTGGATATGAATATTACCTTGAATAAGAAAGATAACCTACTGTAAATAATAAAGGTTTCTTGATCTTAGATGATTACTTGGAATGGATTTGCAAGATTGAAAGTAAACTAGCAAACTTGAAAGGATTTTCGAAGTGTTCTTGAAGTGTTCTTCCTATGATGATTATAGCTTGATTCTTGAAGTAATTTTTGATGAAGATTATGATTAGTTTACTGGAAATTTCATTCCAGAGAGTGTGTGTGTGTGTGTGTGTGTGTGTGTGTTTAGAGAGAATTAGAAAGAGAATTGGAAGTGAAATGGATTGAGTGGTGAGTGGTGAATGGTGAGTGGTGAGTGGGGTTAAAAGGAGTTCTAGTTAGTTGACTAGTTCATGGTAGAAGTTAAATTTGATTAGTCATGCATGACATAATCAAGAGTGGAATCCCATGCTAGTTCCTATTGGTATATACCTATAGTAAGTACGTCTAGAAGCTGTGTATAATACGGGTACAAATACTGAATGACTACGAGTAGAATTGTTGATGAAAATGAATGAGGATGTAATTGTAAGCACTTTTGTTAAGTAGAAGTACTTTGATATGTGTCTTGAATTCTTTCAAAAGTGTATGAATACATATTAAAACACTACATGTATATGCATTTTAACTGAGTCGTTAAGTCATCGTTAGTCGTTACATGTAGGTGTTGTTTTGAAACCTTTAAGTTAACGATCATGTTAAATGTAATTAATCTATTGTTATTATACTTAAATGAGATGTTCAATTGTTATGTTAACATGATAATATGATGTATGAATATATCTTAATATCATATATATATATATATATATATATATATATATATATATATATATATATATATATATATATATATATATATATATATGTTAAAATACAATTACAACGATAATCGTTACATATATATATTGTTTCAAATTCCTTAAGTTTGTAGCCTCATCTTACTTGTGTAGTTCATTGTTAATACACTTAATGATATAATTAATTATCATTTTATCATGTTAAATATAGTGTAACAATTTCTTAATATGATACATATGTATTTAGCAAGACGTTGTTATAACGATAATCGTTATATATATCGTTTCGAGTTTCTTAACTTAGTAGTATCATTTTTATGTATATAACTCATTGTTAATATATCTAGTGAGATACTTACTTATCATGATATCATGTTAACTATATATATATAACCATATATATATATCATCATATAGTTTTTACAAGTTTTAACGTTCGTGAATCGCCGGTCAACTTGGGTGGTCAATTGTCTACATGAAACCTATTTCAATTAATCAAGTCTTAACAAGTTTGATTGCTTAACATGTTGGAAACATTTAATCATGTAAATATCAACTTCATTTAATATATATAAACATGGAAAAGTTCGGGTCACTACAGTACCTACCAGTTAAATAAATTTCGTCCATAAATTTTTAAGCAGTTGGAGGTGTTGACGCATCTTTTGGAAATAGGTGCGGGTATTTTAGCTTCATTTGATCTTCACGCTCCCAGGTGAACTCTGATCCTCTATGAGCATTCCATCGAACCTTAACGATTGGTATTTTATTTTGCTTAAGTCTTTTAACCTCACGATCCATTATTTCAACGGGTTCTTCGATGAATTGAAGTTTTTCGTTGATTTGGATTTCGTATAAAGGAATAGTGAGATCTTCTTTAGCAAAACATTTCTTCAGATTCGAGACATGAAAAGTATTATGTACCCCGGCGAGTTGTTGAGGTAAGTCAAGTCGGTAAGCTACTGGCCCGACACGATCTATTATCTTGAATGGTCCAATGTACCTTGGATTTAGTTCCCCCGTTTACCAAATCGAACAACACCTTTCCAAGGTGAAACCTTAAGCATGACCATCTCTCCAAATTCAAATTCTATATCTTTTCTTTTAATGTCCACGTAGCTCTTTTGTCGACTTTGAGCGGTTTTCAACCGTTGTTGAATTTGGATGATCTTCTCGGTAGTTTCTTGATTTATCTCTGGACCCGTAATTTGTCTATCCCCAACTTCATTCCAACAAATCGGAGACCTGCACTTTCTATCATAAAGTGCCTCAAACGGTGCCATCTCAATACTCGAATGGTAACTGTTGTAGGAAAACTCTGGTAATGGTAGATGTCGATCCCAACTGTTTCCAAAATCAATAACACATGCTCGTAGTATGTCTTCAAGGGTCTGTATCATCCTTTCACTCTGCCCATCAGTTTGTGGATGATAGGCAGTACTCATGTCTAGACGAATTCCCAATGCTTGTTGTAATGTCTGCCAAAATCTTGAAACAAATCTGACATCCCTATAACAGATAATAGAGATTGGTATTCCATGTCTAGAGACAACTTCCTTCAAGTATAATCGCGCCAACTTCTCCATTTTGTCATCTTCTCTCATTGGCAGAAAGTGGGCTGATTTGGTGAGACGATCGACTATTACCCAAATAGTATCATAACCACTTGCAGTCTTTGGCAATTTAGTAATGAAATCCATGGAAATGTTTTCCCATTTCCATTCCGGGATTTCATGTTGTTGAAGTAGACCTGATGGTTTCTGATGTTTAGCTTTGACCTTAGAACACGTCAAACATTCTCCTACATATCTAGCAATATCGGCTTTCATACCCGGCCACCAAAAGTGTTTCTTGAGATCTTTGTACATCTTTCCCGCTCCGGGATGTATTGAATATCAGGTTTTATGGGCTTCCTTAAGTACCATTTCTCTCATATTTCCAAACTTTGGTACCCAAATTCTTTTCAGTCCTATATCGAGTTCCGTCTTCCCGAATATTAAGATGTTTCTCCGATTCTTTGGGTATTTCATTCTTCAATTTTCCTTCTTTTAAAACTCCCTGTTGCACCTCCTTTATTTGAGTAGTAAGGTTAGTATGAATAATTATATTCATAGCTTTTACCCGTATAGGTTCTCTGTCCTTTCTACTTAAAGCATCTACTACCACATTCACCTTCCCCGGGTGGTAACGAATCTTAAAGTCGTAATCATTCAACAATTCAATCCACCTACGTTGCCTCATGTTCAGTTGTTTCTGATCAAATATATGTTGGAGACTTTTGTGATCGGTATATATGATACTTTTGACCCCATATAAGTAGTGCCTCCAAGTCTTTAATGCAAAAACAACAGCGCCCAATTCCAAATCGTGTGTCATATAATTCTGCTCGTGAATCTTCAATTATCTAGACGCATAAGCAATTACTTTCATTCGTTGCATTAATAGACAACCGAGGCCTTGTTTTGAGGCGTCACAATATATCACAAAATCATCGTTCCCTTCAGGCAATGACAATATAGGTGTCGTAGTTAACTTTTTCTTCAACAATTGAAACGCTTTCTCCTGCCCATCCTTCCATTCAAATTTCTTCCCTTTATGCGTTAATGCAGTCAAGGGTTTTGCTATTTTGGAAAAATCTTGGATGAACCTTCTGTAGTAACCAGCCAGTCCTAAAAATTGGAGTATATGGTTCGGAGTTTTCGGGGTTTCCCACTTTTCAACGGTTTCAATCTTTGCCGGTTCTACTTGAATACCTTCTTTGTTCACTATGTGACCGAGGAATTGAACTTCTTCCAACCAAAATGCACACTTTAAAAATTTTGCGTACAGTTGTTCCTTCCTCAATAATTCTAGCACTTTTCTCAAATGTTCTTCATGCTCTTGATCATTCTTTGAGTAAATGAGTATGTCATCGATGAAAACAATGACAAACTTGTCAAGATATGGCCCACACACTCGGTTCATGAGGTCCATGAACACAGCTGGTACGTTAGTCAATCCAAACGGCATAACCATAAACTTTTAATGACCGTAACGCGTTTTGAAAGCAGTCTTTGGAATATCATCCTCCTTCACACGCATTTGATGATACCCGGAACGTAAATCGATCTTTGAATAAACCGACGAGCCTTGTAGTTGATCAAATAAGTCATCGATTCTCGGTAGTGGATAATGGTTCTTGATGGTAAGTTTGTTCAACTCTCGGTAGTCGATACACAATCTGAATGTACCATCCTTCTTTTTGACAAACAAAACAGGAGCTCCCCACGGTGACGTGCTTGGTCGAATGAAACCACGTTCTAACAGTTCTTGTAGTTGACTTTGTAATTCCTTCATTTCGCTGGGTGCGAGTCTGTAAGGAGCACGAGCTATTGGTGCAGCTCCCGGTACAAGATCTATTTGAAATTCAACGGATCGATGTGAGGGTAGTCCCGGTAATTCTTTCGGAAATACGTCGAGAAATTCTTTTGCGACAGAAAAATCACTGATGTTCTTCTCTTCAGGTTTGACTTCTTCGATGTGTGCAAGAATGACATAGCAACATTTTCTTATTAGTTTTTGCGCCTTCAAACTACTAATAAGATTTAACTTCGTGTTGTTCTTTTCTCCGTACACCATTAAAGGTTTTCCTTTTTCGCGCATAATGCGAATCGCATTTTTGTAACAAACGACCTCTGCTCTCACCTTTTTCAACCAGTCCATGCCAATTATTACGTCAAAACTCCCTAACTCGACTAGTATTAAGTCAATCTTAAACATTTCATCAACCAGTTTAATTTCTCTACCCGACATACTTTATCTGCTGTAATTAGTTTACCGTTTGCTAATTCGAGTAAAAATTTATTATCCAAAGGCATTAATGGACAATTTAATTTGGCACAAAAATCTCTACTCATATAGCTTCTATCCGCACCCGAATCAAATAAAACATAAGCAGATTTATCGTCAATAAGAAACGTACCCGTAACAAGCTCCGGTCTTCCTGTGCTTCTGCCGAATTAATGTTGAAGACTCGTCCACGGCCTTGCCCATTATTATTCCCTTGATTAGGGCATGCTTTGCTAAAATGGCCTGACTTTCCGCATCAGTAACAAATAATGGAATTATTTGTTCTGTTATTTTTATATGCCTTTAGTCCATAGACATCACACTTCATTACACTATGTCCGGTTCTATTACACTTGGTACACACTACTACACAGAACTTATCTGGATGATACCCTCCACACCTTAGACATTTATTATTCTGATTGTTGTTTCCATTGTTGTTATTGATTTAGTTGTTGTTGCAATTGTTATTGTTGTTAGGACGGTTATTGTGGTTGTTGTTGTTATTGTGATAGTTGTTGTTGCGTTTGTTTTTGCGAAAAATGGGGCGATTGTAGTTGTGATTGTTGTGTTGGTTGTTGAAGCGATAGTTAATGTTGTTTTGTTGGTGACTCTTGTCACTGTTTTTTTTCCACTTCCTCTTGACTTGTTTCGTGTTGGCTTCTTCGGCCGCCTGCTCTTTAATTCTTCCCTCAATCTGATTTATGAGTTTATGAGCCATTCGACTTTCCTTTTGTATGGAGGCGGGCTCGTGTGAACTCACATCTTCTTGAATCTTTTCTGGTAACCCTTTTACAAACGCGTCGATCTTCTCTTCTTCATCTTCGAATGCTCCCGGACACAATAGGCACAACTCTGTGAATCGTCGTTCGTACGTGGTAATATCAAATCCTTGTGTTTGTAACCCTCTAAGCTCTACCTTAAGCTTATTGACCTCGTTTCTGGGACGGTACTGCTCGTTCATCAAGTGCTTGAATGTTGACCATGATAATGCGTAAGCAGCATCTTGTCCCACCTGCTCGAGATAGGTGTTCCACCATGTTAACGCAGTACATGTGAAGGTATGCGTAGCGTACTTTACTTTGTCTTCTTCAGTACATTTACTTATGACAAACACCGATTGGACCCTCGGTTCCATCGAATTCCAAAGGTTTGCAGGCAGTGAATTCTTTGTAGGAGCATCCTACACGATTTCTTGTGGAATTAGTTCCACTGCTAGAACCAGAGTTATTGTTGTTATTTTGCATTGCGGCCTGCACTGCGGCTATGTTTGCAGCAAGGAAAACACGAAAGTCTTCCTTGCTCATGTTCAAGTTCTGACAAGTAGTCGGTGCCATTTCCTTCAAAAATAGCCAAAAGAATTAAGTTAATCATATAGAATATTAAGAGTAGTCAATAGTATTTCGTAGCATAATATGAACTTATTTATAAAAGCTTTTTCTTCATATTAGCGTTTTATAATTTTCCATTCGGGTAGTACTTACCCGTTAAGTTCATACTTAGTAGCTAATATACAATTCAACTAATGCAATTCTATATGAAAAACTGATTGCAATAATATTTCACGTTCAAACTTATATACAATATTTTACAAACTTACAATACCGCTATTTTACATATAGCATAAAATATAGCACACAATATCTTTGATACAAGGCAATTGTGAAGACAATTCTAGTTAATACGCAAGTCGTTCAGCAAAAGCAATAAAGATACGTAATTCATAAGTCCAGGAACAAGTCATGCATTCGGGTTTTACTAATATTATTTCCCATCCTTGGTCTTGTGGAAAATAACCGTTGTGGTTGTTGGCAAGACAGCATGTTGTAACGTCATCAAAAGGATGAGGGTTACGTAATGCCCAACAGCCCCGTAACAATCTAAAAACCTTATTTCTCACCCCAACTACAGAATTCGTCACTTGTGGGAATGTTTATTTAACAGTTGCAATCCGATGTTCTTTTTCTCAATTTGGTGAGAAGCGAACATCACTAACCCGTAAACATAACATGCTTCTTTATGTTGCATGTTTGAAGCTCTTTCTAAAGAATGAAGTCCTATGTTGGGATATGTGGAGTCAAAATAGGTTCTCAACCCGTAGCGTAAAATTGCATCTGGGTTTCCCGCATTTAATGCCTTAAAGAAAACACGGCGTAACTTAAAGTCTCCCCAATGTGATATACCCCATCTTTCAAAAGAAAGCCTTTTATAAACTAAGGCATGCTTGGAACGTCTTTCAAATGTTCGACAAACTAATTTCACCGTAAATAATTGTGCCGATGAATTCTGACCGACTCTAGACAAGATTTCATCAATCATTTTCCCGGGTAGGTCTTCTAAAACATTCGGTTGTCTATCCTTAACGTCCATTGTGTGTTTTATACTGTAAAATAGACAAGGATTAGATTTGTAAAAGATAGTTAACAAATAATACAAGCAATTTTTACATATATCATCAAAGTGCAAGCATACTACAATACATATATTACACAACATGATTACTCCTCTTCATTCCGACTCACTTGTTTCTTCCTCTTCAGACTTGGTTCGTTTCGCTAATTTCCTATGGATATATGATGTTCCTCTAATACGAGCCGTTGTTTTCACAAATGGTTTAGAAAAACCTGGTGGCTTAGATGTCCCTGGGTTATAGTTAAAACTTAAGAAATACGGGTGTTGACGGTATATCCCATCGGGATATTTCATGTTAACATAAAGTTCATCGGGGTTGGAATTAGATTTCTCTATTTTGATAGCTTTTCCCTTATTGTTTTCTTTTTCTTTTTCAAATTAGGTAGGGGTAATTTCTATAACATCATCGGAATCCTCATCGGGATCCGATTCATCAGAAAATTGATAATTTTCCCAATATTTTTCCTCCTCCGCGGAGACACCACAAACCATTTTTAACTTTGTACCATTTGTTAATGATTTTCTTTTATTTAATCGTTTTTATGTAGTTATTATTATTTCTTCCTCCGGAACCTCTTCTTCTTCCGGTTCCTCTTCTTCCGGTTCTTCTTCGGGAATTTGTGAATCTTTCCAAAGTATATTCGACTCTTCATTGTTATTAGGTGAGTCGATGGGATTGGTACTGGAAGTAGACATCTATTACACATTAACTAACACATTAGTAATATACCACATAATATTTACATGTAAAAATATATAGTTTCCAACAAAAATATTAAGCAATCGTTTTAAAGTAAACACGGTCGAAGTCCATTCTCACTAATGCATCCTAACAAACTCGGTAAGACACACTAATGCTAATTTCTAGTTCTCTAAGACCAACGCTCGGATACCAACTGAAATGTTCCGTTCATATCGATTATAAACGTTCCATATTAATTAACTTCGTTACGAGGTTTTGACCTCTATATGAGACGTTTTTCAAAGACTGCATTCGATTTTTAAAATAAACCATAACCTTTATTTTTATCGATAAAGTTTTAAACATATTACAACGATTATCAAATAATGATAATAAAAAATATAGCATTTTTACACGACTATTACGTAATGGTTTACAATAATAATACACAACAATATATGTCTTCGAATGCAGTTTTTAAACAATATTATACAAGCATGGACTCCAAATCTTGTCCTTAATTTAGTATGCAACAGCGGAAGCTCTTAACAATCACATGAGAATAAACATGCTTTAAACGTCAACAAAAATGTTGGTGAGTTATAGGTTTAACCTATATATTTATCAATCGTAATAATAGACCACAAGATTTCATCTTTCAATAACATGCAATCTGCATAAAAATCATTCATATGATTGAACACCTGTAACCGACATTAACAAAATGCATCTAGAATATCCCCATATATAAACATCGAAGTACTAAAGCAGTTCAAATTCTCTGACTGGGGCGTGTCAAAGCCCATAGATCTATCTTTAGGATTCGCGTCAATTGGTGGCAATTATAATAAACACCAATTCTTAGGTTACCAAGTTCAACAAGCGCGATTTCCGGTATAACGATTCAACATTGAATGTAGTTTCAATTACTTGTGTCTATTTTGTAAATCATTTTCAAAACTGCATGTATTCTCATCCCAAAAATATTATATAGTAAAAATGGGACTATAACTCACTTTTACAGATTTTCACTTCGTCGGAAAATAAGACTTGACCACGGGTCGATTCACGAACCTATAACAAATATGTACATATATATCAAAGTATGATCGAAATATATTCACAATATATTTTATTTACGTTTTTAATGATTTAAGTTGTTAAGTCAGCAGTCCACGTTAGTAGTTCACAATTAACTATCCACGGTTAGTAGTACAGAAATAAATCAATATAATTTCTCGAATCAATCCACGACCCAGTACATACAAGTCTCAGACTCGATCACAACTCAAAGTATATATATTATTTTGGAAACAACCTCAACCCTGTATAGCTAACTCGATCATTACCGCATATAGAGTGTCTATGGTTATTCCAAATAATATATAATATATATATATATATATATATATATATATATATATATATATATATATATATATATATATATATATATATATATATATATATATATATATATATATATGACGTCGATATGATATGTCAAAACATTGTATACGTGTCTATGGTCTAGTAAGACATGTACAGTACAATACAAGTTAGTTAAATTATAGTTAGTATGGATTTGTTATAAAATTCACGTAGCTACAACAAGTAAAATTTTCCAATTTTGTTTTACCAATAACTTCTTCGTTTTAAATCCGTTTTGAGTGAATCAACTTGCTATGGTTTTATATTGAACTGTACTTTATGAAACTAAACAGAAAAAGTATAAGTTTATAGTCAGAATTATAAGTTACAAGTCATTTTTGTAAGAGGTAGTCATTTCAGTCGAAAGAACGACGTCTTGATGACCATTTTGAAAAACATACTTTCACTTTGAGTTTAACCATGATTTTTGGATATAGTTTCATGTTCATAAGAAAAATCATTTTCCCAGAAGAACAACTTTTAATTCAAAGTTTATCATAGTTTTTAATTAACTAACCCAAAACAGCCCGTGGTTTTACTACGACGGCGTATGTCCGGTTTTACGGTGTTCTTCGTGTTTTCAGGTTTTAAATCATTAAGTTAGCATATCATATAGATATAGAACATGTGTTTAGTTGATTTTAAAAGTTAATTTAGAGGGATTAACTTTGTTTGCGAACAAGTTTAGAATTAACTAAACTATGTTCTAGTGATTACAAATTATAATATTCGAATAAGATAGTTTTATATATATGAATCGAATGATGTTATGAATATCATTACTACCTCAAGTTTAGTAGGTAAACCTACTGGAAGTGATAAAAAATGATCTATCTTTAAAGGATCTTGGATGGCTTGAAAGTTCTTGAAGTAGGATCATGACACGAAAACAAGTTCAAGTAAGATTATCACTCGAATTAAGATAGTTTATACTTATAGAAATCGAATCAAAGTTTGGATATGAATATTACCTTGAATAAGAAAGATAACCTACTATAAATAAAAAAGGTTTTTTGATCTTAGATGATTACTTGGAATGAATTTGCAATATTGAAAGTAAACTAGCAAACTTGAAAGGATTTTCGAAGTATTCTTGAAGTGTTCTTCCTATGATGATTATAGCTTGATTCTTGAAGTAATTTTTGATGAAGATGATGATTAGTTTACTGGAAATTTCGTTCCTAAGAGATTGTGTGTGTTTAGAGAGAATTAGAAAGAGAATTGGAAGTGAAATGGATTGAGTGGTGAGTGGTGAATGGTGAGTGGTGAATGGTGAGTGGTGAGTGGGGTTAAAAGGAGTTCTAGTTAGTTGACTAGTTCATGGTTGATGTTATGCGAGGGGTATATGAAATAGTATTAATTTTTGCTAAGAAATACTATTAAATACGATACATTTTTACACAAGTTATTTATTTATTTATAGAGTGGATATACCTAAACTTTGCTACAACACTTATAGGCAGTGTACCTAATCGTACAGTAGTGTAGTTTTTAGTAAGTCCAGTTCGTCCACAGGGAACTCGCCAAGTTTAACGCTATATCTTTAAAACTATATTTGTAAAAATATATATATATATAAGTAGTATTATTTTTATAAAAGGGGGATTTTACCGTTTTAATGACCGGTTTGTCGATTTTAAAACTTTAGTCGCAGTTAAAACCTAATGTAAAATATTAAAAATAAATATAACTTAATTTAAAGTGTAAAGTAAATAACGATAATGAAATTGCGATAATTAAAAGTGTGATAAAATGATGATAAATAAAATTGCGACAATTAAAAGTGCAATTAAATATGAAATAAAAGAATTATGCTTATTTAAACTTCCGTAATCATGATGTTTGACGTGCTGATTTTTAGTTTATTACCATGGGTTAATTGTCCTTTGTCCTGGATTATTCAATATGTCCGTCTGGTTTTTGTCCATAACAGTCCATCAGTCATAAATATAAATTGCGAGTGTCCTCGTCAAATTATCCTTATATCCGAAGTCAAATATTCCAACTAATTGGGGATTTAAACTATAATTACGCCAAGTGTCCTTGTACATAATTCACCGCTGTTTTAATAATTCCATTAACTATTAATCCATTCCCGTGTCCGGTTAAATGAATGATTATTAGTACTTATAAATATCCCGCCATCGTGTCCGATCGAGTGTATATGGTTATTTATAGGTACGTCCAATTGTAAATCTTTATATTAAATTAACAAACTCTCATTTAATTAAACAAATATAAAGCCCACAATAGCCCATAGTCTAATTTCCACAAGTGTCGTTCTTTTGTCCAAACCCCAATTATGGTACAAAGCCCAATTACCCAATCTTTAATATTTTAGCCCAACATCATGATTACTTCGGCTTAAATAAGCATAATAATAACTTAGCTACGAGACAGTAATTTAAAAAGGTTGAACATAACTTACAATGATTAAAAATAGCGTAGTGTTACACGGACAGAATTTCGACTTACACCCTTACAACATTCGCTAACATACCCTTATTATTATTAAAATTAAAATTAAAATTAAAATTATAATATATATATATATATATATATATATATATATATATATATATATATATATATATATATATATATATATATTACGAGTGAGATAGAGAGATAGATGGTGTAAAATTCGTCGACCAAACTTTGCAATTTATAGGACCTGTGCTGAAAAAGTGTGCCCTGCGATCGCATGGAATTATAACTGCCAGGCCATGCGATCGCATGGCCTGCTTTTCCAGCTCACATGATTTTGTTTGTTTATTTGCCGACGTTTTAATAAATAAATATAAATATAATACATAAATAATTTTAAGAATTATTTATATATTATATTATATTTATGTACATAGTTGACTTGTAATTTTTAGTCCGTTGCGTCGAGCGTTGAGAGTTGACTCTGGTCCCGGTTTCGGATTTTCGAACGTCCTTGTGTACTATTTAATATCTTGTACTTTGCGTTTTGCGGCTCGTACTCTTGTAACTTTTAGACGTTTCTCATCAATAATTTGAACCACTTTGATTGTACTTTGTACTTTTGAGCTTTTTGGTCGTTTGCGTCTTCAATTCGTCGAATCTGTCTTTTGTCTTCACCTTTTATTATTTAAACGAATATCACTTGTAAATAGAACAATTGCAACTAAAAGCTTGTCTTTCTTGAGGGATAATGCTATGAAATATATGTTCGTTTTTAGCATTATCAAATATTCCCACACTTGAGCGTTGCTTGTCCTCAAGCAATATAGTCTTGAAATAAAAATACTAGAATCACTTCTTTATTCTTCACACTTTGTACATCAGTGATTTCTATACGGCGGTATGAACAATGGTAGTAACGATGTAGTTTACAGTCCCACATGACTATGAAAAATTAGATCCTTTAGGAAATTGGATCTTTATGAAAACATTTGATCTTTTTGAAAATTCAATCTAGCTTTTACCCTAGATAAGTTTTCCGAAAAAACCCTTCACCGGTGTTTGCAAAATGTTTTTGTGGGTTTGGTGGGTTTCAGATTTGAAAATTTTAGCTCAAAACTTGCTGTTTTGTGTCACCCACTTGCTAACCTTATATTAGGAAAGCAACACGTCCAGTATACTTGCTCCGTATATTACCTTTCGGTAAACTACCGTCCGGTTTTAAAGGAAAGCATTGAACAAGCAACTGTTAAGGCAATGTCCCGTGACATGCTTTTAATTATGGTCTATAACGTGTCTGATGCAATTACTATCCTTTGTAGGAGCAATAGTAAAGCTCACCCTATGGTTTTTCAGTCTGGCACAAAGTCCTGTCTTTGACCATGCTATTCAACCACTGTTCTTACAGTTGACACCCGATTTGGTTCAGGTGACCTAATGAATTCCAGGTGAATTCCTAGGATTTTACATTCAATGGTAATGAACGGATTAAAAATGTGTTTTCAGAAAACAAATCGGTTTGTAATTTTGATCAAAATATTTTCTCGTTCAAGCTCGAGTTTAGATATCATCGAATTCCATGAGTTTGTAATTTTCAATCTTTAAAAGTCATTCTCTAGGATTGAGTAATATCAGGCTTAAAAGCTGATTTTTAATCTTTTAAGGAGATTATCCTTTTCTGGGGGTCTGATTCATTAGTTCTATCAAGCTAATTTGCACGACGGCCTCCCCATTTTACGAGACAGATCCTCTCATGGTTAGGATAATTCTGACCACTTGATGACCCTGTTTGATGTCGAGGTCCGTGGATTTCTAGCTGATTTTCGAGAAAACTTTTCAAGGTTTTTCGTAGACTCTACAACTGGTCTGGACGACAACTTCCTGACCTAAATCAAGAAGCGCGTTTCTTTTTCGGAAGACTTTACTTCCTTTTAATGATGGAATTGATTCATCGTGTAGATCTATCTTTCTTTCAAATATATTACAATTTACCGGGTAAAATGGGTAATTTTGTCCAAAACAAAAGTATCTTCAATTATTTGTACAAAAATATGTGATATATGTTTTAAATAACTTGGTAAATTTTTTTCACACTTGGCTTTTATTTTCCTTTCTTTGCCTTTTTATTGTCCTCTATTCCATTTTAAATGAATTCTAACATTTTGGGTTGTTTCTCAATTTATGTCCTTTCCGAGGTAACAATAATTTCGGTGTTAACGCCTAGTTTTATCGCTCATAAATATGTATAAACATGATTTTGAATTCATTTATTTGAAAATTTTGAAAAATTTTACTAGAATTGGGTAGTCGGTATATAAGACTAGGGCTGTTCTTTATTATCAGAGAGCACTAGATTCTAATACAACTACTGCGTTACTAGTATTTCTAATGATAACCAAGTGTATAAGTTAAAAATTTTAAAAATCCGAAAGAATTTAACCCCTTCCCACACTTAAGATCTTGCAATGCCCTCATTTGCAAGAAATCAGTAACAATTTAAATTATTGAGGGTTATTAGCGTAGAAAAATGATTAAATTTTACCAAAGTTTTCAAACATATTGGCGTTTGTTTGTTGAATGATAAATGGTGCACATCATTTGTTCATTCCGTCTTGTTGTTACATCACATTTGTTTTTCGTTTTGTCGTCAAAATTAGTAGCTTTTGCTGAACTTAATGTCAGTCTTTGAAAATTGTTTTACCCTGTTGTGTACAATTGACAATATACATACATACAAATAAAAACATGCATGGTAATTTGAGATGGGACTTAAAATCCCACTTTCAAATCAAATATGAAATATTAGTACAATATAATAAAAATATTAAACAATACATTAATGTATCACAATATCATATGTTTAAACATAAATAAATAAAAATAATAAAAAGATAAAAAAATCATAAAAATCACCAATGGGAACTATATCAATCTGGATAGGGGTTCCAGTTCATGTCGTCGGTCGGGTTCCATGGTTGGTGATAAGTGTACTGGTAGGCCTGGTTAGGGTCGTAGAGAGTATATGGTGGTCTCATATCTGGCTGGTGTGGAGGATAGTAAGCGGGTCGGGTCGGTACTTAGTGATACTGAGGTGATAGCCGGCTCATGATCTGATGCTGATGATAGTGCCATCTATCATGCTGTCGTTGCCTGGAATGCTCATAATCATTCCGGGCTTGCCACTGCTCGTACCTCTATGTCTCTCCTCGTTTGTCATTTCTACCTCATCTACACGCTGGTAGACGTCAGTCATAGCCCCCCTAATGACATCCCTAATGTCATCCGCTTCCTCCATTTCCTCATCTGAACCTCTCTCTACCGTGGATGATTACCATCATAGGGTATTGCCTGATTGCGTCTGCTCTTTAATACCTTAGCACCCTGATAGACCCTCAATCTTAAAGGCTCAACCTGTTCCCTACATATCAAAAGTGGACCCCCTTGATCCCTATCTACAACCAAATACTCTCCAATGAGAGTAACAAAAATACCTCCTCCTATTATTCCCCCTTCCTGTATTCCTTCCACCATCTTAGATAAATAAAAACCAACATAGTAAGGGATATTAACAAAGCCTCTTGGGTCTCGAATACACTTTAGTTAAAATAAATCATGTAAGGTCATTTTCTCCTTGTTGTGACCTCTCTGTGTAATCGAGTTAGCCAGAAATCTATGAATTATACGAAGTTCGGCTTTGTTAATATGTAAGTAGGTATGTGTTCCTGCCTGCCCAAAAACATTAAAATCTGACATACGCCTCCAGACGGCGTTAGCATCAAAATTCCTATCTACCCTTTCACCATGATAAATCAAATTCATACAATCGGTTAGTAGTAATTCAGTGGGCATGTATATCTGTAAAGCCCTGACCATGTACAGCATGGACATCCTGTACATCCTACGGCCAAGTATAAATATAAGAAAACTTCTATCATCTAACCTAATTACATCCGCATTAAGTGAAATAGTACTCATAAGCTCAACGCACCATTCCTTATATACAGGCCTACGAATGGTGAATAAACGTTCCAAATCGGGAAAAGAAGAGCTGCCATACCTTTGGATCAGATGCTGTCTAACTGAGTTAACTATTTGGACCCTTTCCAAAGGCTCCCAATCGATTACCCTCGGCACTTCTACATTTTTCGGTACCAGTTTGAATTTGTTACTTTGATATGTCGGGTAATCTTTCCAGCTTCGATCAAATCTTAGATTGGGATGCAACTGTTTTTCATGAATCATTGGGTGTTGTACTATCGGATGCATCGAAAATACTATGAAAGCATCAACATATTCTTGTTGCGGATCATAATAAGGTATGTGTTGATCAAGTTGTTGTTGTTGTTCATGTTGTTGCTCCGGTTCATATTGCATTTCTGGTTCTGGTTCTGGAGCAGGTTATCTAGATGATGATGATGCACCACCAGTATCAGTATTTTTCTGTAAAACACATTAAACACAAAATTTGTGCATCCAAATATGCATTAGTGTTAGCAAAATAACAACTTGAAACAATTACAATAACATGTTTAATCAAAATTAAAACTTATACACATTTTCACAATTTTAACAATTCTATACTTTTTCAAATAAGCATATATGAAAATGTTTACAAAGTTCATAAGCATTCAACTCAAATAACATGTTAAAATAACCATTACTAGCAATTAAACAAGTTTCAAATGGCATTTACATCAATTTAATCAAGTTCATGAATTTTAGACCTAAAAAGTCCACTTTAATTCTCAAAAATTATGTTTAGGATCAAAGTTTGGATCATTTAGCTACCTAAACATGTTACACTACTTAATTTAGCAATAATTCATAAAAAAAATCGGCCATAACCTGTTTATATCAAAAAGCCCCAAATTGCTCAAGAACACAAACCTTAGATTCCTAAAATTTTTGAAGTTTTTAGCTTCAAATCATGTTAAATAGCATCTATCTAGGTTATACATGCATAATATACTAACAATTTAACTCTAATTACACTAGAAATTGACAAAATCAAATTAGGTAAAATATTGGTAAATATCACATAAACTAAGAAATTTAAGAGTTTAGGGGTGTAATTTTTACCTTCTTGTTGAAAAATCCGAACCTAGGCATGATTGCAGCGAAGTTTTGTGAAAAATTTGGTGAATTTTTGTTGAAAAATTGAGATTTTAGAGGTGTTTTTGTGTGGGTGTTCGTATATGTGTGTGTGTTATTGTGGACAGAGGCAGGCGACTGGAAGTTTTGTATCTCACCAGTTTTTACTCGCCATGCGATCGCATGCATATTAAAGGCAAACCCCATGCGATCGCATGGGGTCCCTGCTTTTTTTTTTTTTTTTTTTTATAAAAACCTTATACTTTTAAAATATAGATTAATATATTTTAAAAATTTGTCCCTTTTTAGGAGTGAGGGCGTTTCGGATCGTTGTCCTAGTCCGTCCCTCAACAAAATTTTAGAATTTGTTACTTTTAAGCGCGGTTTTAAAAGCAAAGATTTTTGGGGTTTTTAATATTTTTGGCATACTTTAATTCAATAAAATTAAAAATAATGATAATAAAAATTCTCGTCCCTCCCTTGGGTAGAGCAATTTCGATTCAACGACCTACTTTTCAACTCACGATGAATTAAAAATCAAATTTTTAACTTAGTGAAATAAAGTAAATTTTTGTTTTTTAAATTCACACCAAACTTAAATTAAAAATGCATAAAATTAAAAAATTAAAAATTCACACCAAATTTATATTATATTTTTGTTTTTATACATACAAACTTATATTAAAATTATTAATTTTTTTAAATATTTACAAACTTAATTATATTGATTTTAAAAAGTTTACAATAATAATTTAATATTTATTTTAAAAATAAATTAAAAATAAAATTAAAAATCTTTTTGGTCTTTTATCCCACTTTAATCAATCAAATATTATCAAAAATATACGCGCCTCTTTTCGGTAAGGTAATTTTGGTTCCATAACCTAGTTTTACTCCTGACGAATTTTTAAAATATTTTGGTTTGATTGATTAAAGATATTTATACCTTAAGAATAAACGGTAAATTTCGCAGTGATGTAATAAATTTTTGTATGATATCAATAATTTCGGTTACGCATACCTAATTTTATTGAATACCAATTTAATACTTTATAGCGAACGATTCAGCGTTTATTATCAAAAGGCTAAAATCAATAAAAAAAAAACTGTACATACTTACCTGCGAGAAAGAATTCTCAGAGACCTGCTTTAGCCAACTCATAGGAGAGTCGTGTGATTTGATTTTCCATAGCTACATAAGCATAACCTCGAATCTTCAATATCTTTTCTTCTAAACATATAAACAGTCCTTCTCTGCATAGAGTAACAAATTCGGTATTTGAATATGTTTGATTATTTGAACATTTACCTTCGTGTGACCATTTTCCGCATTTATAACATCTTTCAAGGTGTCGTGCTCTTCTTTTTGTTGCGGATTTTGATTTTCCTTTACCAAAATGTATCTTATGATGATCTTTTCTGAGTTCTTTTCTTACTTAGTCCATTTTGCCTCTTATGAAGGATACCAGTTCACTCGGAAGTGTGTCATTATTACATTTAGTAATCATAGCGTGTAGCATTAGACCATGGTTCAGATCAAAGGAATTCTTCATCTCGTAAAACCTAAAAAATAAAAATTCAGAATGGGGGGAGAAGACTAGTTCTTTAGGGTCTGCTAGGGAAAGACCATTCGGATTCCATTCTCGAAAACTACACGAAAACAGAATATCTAACTCTAACAGAAATATATATTACCCTAAAAAGATTCGAACCTTCCCACACTTAGTTAGCTGTGGTGTCGAAATTGTGATTAACTTCATCTTCAACTTCCATTGAATTATCTATGTAATATTTAACTCTGTGACCATTAACTTTAAATTCAACTCCATTTGAATTTATTAATTCTACTGTTCCGTACGGGAAAAATCTTTTGACTATGAATGGTCCAGCCCATCTTGATTTCAATTTTCCAGGAAATAGTTTGAATCGTGAATTGAAAAGAAGAACTCTGTCTCCTTCTTTAAATTCTTTTGAACTTCTGATTCTTTTATCATACCATTTCTTCGTTCTTTCTTTATAGATTAACGAATTTTCGTATGCTTCATGTCTTAATTCTTCTAATTCGTTTAGCTGACTTAACCGTAGACGTCCAACTTCATGTAAATCAAGATTACATGTCTTCAAAGCCCAAAATGCTTTGTGTTCAATTTCTACTGGAAGATGACTTGCTTTTTCATAAACGAGTTTAAAAGGGTGGTTTCAATTGGAGTTTTGTAGGTTGTTCTAAAAGCCCAGAGTGCATCCTCCAATTTCATGGACCATTCCTTCGGATTTGATCCTACGGTTTTCTCTAGAATACGTTTTAATGCTCGGTTGGTATTTTCAACTTGTCCACTTGTTTGTGGATGATACGCGGTTGAGATTTTATGAGTTACTCCATATCTTTTGAGAACTTTCTCAAGTTGATTATTACAAAAATGAGTACCCCGACCACTTATTAAAGCTTTCGGTGTTCCAAACCTAGCAAAAAGATGTTTTGAGAAGTTGACTACAACTCATGCATCATTAGTTGGAAGAGCTTGTGCTTTCGCCCATTTAGATACATAATCAATGGCAACGAGAATGTAGAGATTATTATGAGATTTTGGAAATGGACCCATAAAGTCAATACCCCAAATGTCAAATACTTCACATACTTGAATGACATTTTGTGGCATTTCATCACGTTGACTTATTTTTTCTGCCCTTTGACATGCATCACAGGATTTGCAAAGAAGGTGTGCATCTTTGAAAATTGTAGGCCAATAGAATCCAGCATCGTAAACTTTTCTTGCTGTGAGCTGAGGCCCATAATGCCCTCCTGTTGGTCCTGTGTGACAATAATTTAAGATTTGACTAGCTTCATCCCCGAATATACATCGGCGTATTATTTCATCGGGACAACTTTTAAACAAATGTGGATCTTCCCAGAAATAGTGTTTTATATCACTAAAGAATTTCTTTCGTTTTTGGTACGACAACCATTTTTCAAGGAATCCACATACTAAGTAGTTTGCATAGTCTACAAACCATGGAATTTCACTATAATCTATCTTTAATAGATATTCATCAGGAAAGTTATCTTGTATGGCCGATTCATTGAGAACTTCTAATTCAGGATTTTCAAGACGAGAAAGATGATCAGCGGCGAGATTTTCTGCTCCCTTTTTATCTCGGATTTCAATATCGAACTCTTGTAAGAGTAAGATCTAACGGATTAATCGTGGTTTGGCATCTTGTTTCAAAAATAGGTATCTAAGAGCATAATGGTCGGTATAGACCACCGTTTTTGCTAGAACGAGATATGAACGAAATTTGTCAAAAGCAAAGACAATGGCAAGGAGTTCTTTTTCAGTAGTTGTATAAATTGTTTGTGCTCCTTGTAACGTCTTACTAGCATAATATATAGGTTGAAATCATTTTTCAATCCTTTGTCCTAAAACGGCTCCCATTGCAAAATCACTTGCATCGCACATAAGTTCAAACGGTAGATTCTAATTTGGAGTTATCATGATCGGCGCATTAGTGAATTTTTCTTTAAGAATATTAAAAGATTTGATGCATTCATCTGAAAATATGAATGGAGCATCCTTTTCTAGGAGTTTATTCATAGGAGTGGCAATTTTAGAAAAATCTTTTATGAAACGTCGGTAAAAACCGGCATGCCCTAGAAAACTCCTAACTCCTCTAACATTAGTGGGATGTGGAAGTTTAGCAATTACATCTACTTTAGCTCTATCCACTTCAATTCTTTCCTTTGAAATTTTATGACCAAGAACGATGCCTTCTTTAACCATGAAATGACATTTCTCTCAATTAAGAACTAGATTTGATTGTTCGCATCTAATAAGAATTTGTTCAAGATTAACTAGACATGTTTCAAAAGTATCACCGAAGACTGAAAAGTCATCCATGAAAACTTCCAAGCATTCTTCTATCATATCGTGAAAAATCGCCATCATGCACTTTGAAAGGTTGCAGGGTCGTTGCAAAGTCCAAATGGCATGCGTTTGTAAGCAAAAGTACCATAAGGGCACGTGAACGTGGTTTTTTCTTGGTCCTCGGGTGCTATTGGAATTTAAAAATATCCGAAAAAACCGTCAAGAAAACAATAGTAACTATTCCTGGCTAATCTTTCCAACATTTGATCAATGAAAGGTAAGGGAAAGCGATCTTTTCTGGTGGCGTCATTTAATTTTCTATAATCAATACAAACACACCATCCTGTTACAGTCCTAGTAGGAATAAGCTCATTTTTCTCATTTGTGATGACAGTCATGCCACCCTTCTTAGGTACACATTGAACTGGGCTTACCCATGGACTATCAGAAATTGGATAAATTAAACCTGCATCTAGCAGTTTAATAATTTCTTTCTTAACAACATCTTGCATATTAGGATTTAGTCTTCGTTGGCGTTGCACATACGTTTTATGACCTTCTTCTATAAGGATTTTATGTGTGCAATACGAAGGACTTATTCCTTTAATATCATGTGTGATGACCCGGAAATTTCTGACCAAATTTAAACTTAATCTTTGTATGATTAACATTTCCGACACGATAAGCAAAGTCTGTAAAACTGAATCTCAAAATTTTTGAACTACTTTTATATATTTAAATACCATTCGGTTGTTTTCGACGATTCGCGAACAATTATATGTAAATAGATACATATATACTATAACTTAAAAAGGTAACAATGTATTAATTGTTTGATACCGTGCATTAAACTTATTAGTTTAAATATCTATTTGAATATATATGATAAGTTGAAATATTTATTATTAAAATTTATTTAAAAATAACTTCCAATGTGTATTTAAAAACTGATTTATGTATATTAAAAAGATATATACATATATATAATTTAAAGTTATTTAGTAAACGATAGTAACATTCGTTTATTGATTCGATTGATATTTAGATAAGTTAACTAAAGCGTTTAAGATGAACCAGTAAAACACTAATTTGCTACAGTATTTTCAAATTGCTACAGTACCCAAAATGCTAAAGTGTTTTCGAAAATCACTATTTACTACAGTGAAATTGACTTTGCTACAGTAAAACACTATTTCAAAATGAAACTGTATGTATTATATATATATATATATATATATATATATATATATATATATATATATATATATATATATATATATATATATATATTAACAAATAACGAGACGATGATTTATAGAAGTAAATGACCAAAACACTCAAATGTATAAGTTATACCTCGAGTGGTATAGTTTATGGATGATTTAAGACTATATTTTGACAAAGGTACGATTCACGAAACGTAAAGTACAAGTTTTCTCAGTATACGATAGAAGGTTCGAAAAACCGGAACTAGGACATAAGTCGAGTGACGACGTACGACTTATCGGAACAAAAATTACAAGTTAACTATGCACGTGAATATAATATAATATATAATTAATTATATAAATTAAATATATTATATTTATATTTATATTAAATAATCATGTCGACAAGCAAAAATACAAACGATTGTGAGCTGGCTGAGGGGCTCATGCGATCGCATGAGAATCCCATACAAACCTCATGCGATCGCATGAGGTGCTGGGACAGAAATGTTCCTATAAATTGATCGATTTCTGTTTCATTTTCTAATCTATATCGATATCTCTCTCTATATATATTATTATTATTATTATTATTATTATTAATATTATTATTATTATTATTATTATTATTATTATTATTACTATTATTATTATTATTATTATTATTATTATTATTATTATTATTCTTATTATTATTATTATTATTATTATTATTATTATTATTATTATTATTAAGATTAATATTATTATTAATCTTATTATTATTAGTAGTATATACATAAAATACTACTACGAGGTTATGTCCAAACGATTTCAAAAATGGTTTTCAAGCGGGATAGAGCTAAGGAAATTATGGGTAATGTTCGGGGGTATATTTACGAATCAAACCTAGTGTTTATCATCTCCGTTACGTCTACGTACTTTCCTACAATATTGAATCTCAATATTGATACGTAAGCACTCATATTTTATCTTTTATATATTAATTGTGTATCCATGTCTAGTGCTCGAGTATATATATTTATACATACGTGTATGCTAAATTTCGTCGTTAAACAGTTTATAATAGATCACGAATTAAATACATATATTACTAGTAAAAGGTATATGATATACATGTTTTTGGAATGCTGGCGAAAAATCAATAACTTTTCATTTAGATATCGAATAGTTTCGATGAACGGATTAAAAGATATGATCAACTAAATTATAATTGACGTTAATTGGAATTGCTTTTGAATCTGCAATTAATATTTAAACAACTTGTTTGTAAGATTGATAAATTAGATTTTTGAATATTACCAACCGAGTAAATGAATCCTTATATAAGGTACGTCTCGTTTTGTTGAACTATTGTCAAAATTGACTTTTTGAAACAAATTTGGATAACTTTTGTATGTCGATCTCGAGCATTAGGATTGTGATACACTATGACCTGACCTAGCTTGATAGATATTTATTGACCAACATATGTTCTCTAGGTTGAGATCTACGGTTATTTGGTAATCCTGTTTCGATCACATTTTGGTGAACGACTTTATATGCTGCTAAGGTGAGTTTCATTGCTCCCTTTTTAATTGCTTTTGCAATATATATTTTTGGGCTGAGAATACATGCAATTTATTTTAAACGCAATGGATACAAGTACATACTTAATTCTACACTGAGTTTGAACCGAAAATCCCTTAGCTTTGGTAACTAGTAGCTGTCAGTACATAGGATATGGACTGGTGGGCGCGAATAACAGTATATGGATCCATAGGGCTTGACATCCCCGTCTGTTCCAGGTATAGAAACCCTAGCCTGAACTATAAAACAGACGTATGCTATTTGAGTTTAGTACATGTTGGTTTGCGTGTATTGTACATGTTGGTTGCATGTATGTTAAAACAGGGGTACTTATTATATAGACGTTAAAGTTTAGTTACCAGGGTGCTCAATCTTGTAGAATATTTTGATAAACGTTTCTGGATGAAACAACTGAAATCTTGTGATCCACCTTTATATACTGATTATGCGCAACATTAAAAGTATGAACTCACCAACCTTTGTGTTGACACTTTTAAGCAGGTTTATTCTCAGGTTTCTAGAAGTCTTCCGCTGTTTGCTTATATGTGATACAAGCTATGTGCATGGAGTCATACATGCTTTATTCAAGAAAACTTTGCATTCACAAAATCATCACCGTGTATCTTATTTTGACTTCATTGTCAAAGGATGTATTATGGTAAACTATTATTTATGGTGATTGTCTATATGTAGAAATCATCAAACGTTGAAAACCTTAGAAATTGATATTCATTTATTGTGTACCTTATGAAAAGAATGCAATGTTTACAAAACGTATCATATAGAGGTCAAATACCTCGCAATGAAATCAATGAATGACGTGTTGGTCCATATGGATTTGGAGCGATCGTCACATCATGAATCTTCCATGCAATAGCTGATTTATGAGCTTTTAGCACAGAAATGAGTTGAGATTTTTCATTTTCCGTAAGAGAAGACGATATTATTACAGGTAATTCAGATTCACCATGTAAATAAGCGTATTCCAAATAGTTTGAAAGTGACTTTAACTCTAATGTCGGTGGTTCTTCTATCGATAATTTGTATCGATATCTGTCTTCCTCTTTTAGCATTTGAATTTCTTCTGTTGTTGGTTCATATCCATTAGCCATAAGTGTAGCTAACATTTCAGCTTCATCAATTGGTTCAGTTCCTTCTCCTAAAGAACAATCTCATGTTTCTTGTAATTCTGGAAATTCTTCTAACAATTCTGCATGTGAATCTATAGTTTGAATATAATAACATGTATCATCTGCAGATTGCCGTTGTTGCATTGCTCTATCAACTGAAAAGGTAACACTCTCGTCCTCTATACTTAGGGTCAGTTTCTTACCGAACACGTCTATTATTGCTTTAGCTGTGTTTAAGAATGGTCTTCCTAATATGAGAGGAACTCGAGAATCTTCTTCCATGTCCAGAATAACAAAATCTACTGGAAATACTAAAGTACCAACTTTAACTAGCATGTTCTCCATTATTCCTCTATGATATTTTACTGATCGATCGGCTAGTTGTATACTTATTCGTGTTGGTTTCAATTCTCCAAGGTCTAGTTTAGCGTATACTGAATACGGCATTAAAATTATACTAGCACCTAAGTCTGCCAATGCTTCTATTGAACTAAGACTACCCAGAAAACATGGAATCATGAAACTTCCTGGATCTGATAATTTTTCTGATATCTTATTCAATAGTACTGCAGAACAATTAGCATTCATAGTAACAGCCGAGAGTTCTTCCATTTTCTTTCTATTTTTGATTAGATCTTTCAAGAATTTAGCATATCTTGGCATTCCTGAAATTACATCAATGAAAGGAAGGTTGACATTTATTTGTTTAAACATATCCAAGAATATGGATTGCTCGGCTTCAAGTCTTTCTTTTCTCATTTTACTAGGGTAAGGAAGTGGTGGTTGGTATGGTTTAACATAAGGTTTAGCTTTAACTGTGTTATCTTCATTAACCTTTTCAACTACCGGTTCTGTTTCCTTATCTTGCTCAGATTGTGGTTCTTGTGGAGTAGGAATAGCTTCATCAGAAATTACAGGTATTTCAGGTGGTTTAAGTGTAATACCACTTCTTGTGGTAATGGCTTTAGCTGTTTCATTCCGGAGGTTAGCATTTGTATCGCTAGGTAGACTTCCCGGTTTTCTTTCACCTGTTAACCTTTCTAGGTTACTTACTTCTTGTTCTTTTTTTTGAATAGAAGCTTGTTGATTTCTAAATGTTTGAGCATTTTGTTCATTCGTTTGTTTCTGAGATGTGAAAAACTACATTTTAGATTCAACTAGCTTCGACATCATATCTTCTAAATTTGGCTTTTTATCATCGGTTTGTGGTGGTTTGTTTTGAAAAATAGGTCTTTGCTGATTGTAAGTATTATTGGATACTTGTTGATTGCTAGGACCTTGTTGGTTGTTGTATGGAACAATTCAGTTATAATTCTGGTTTTGATTGTAAATTAGTCTTGGCGGTTGATAATTATTTTGATAATTATTTCCAGGCCTTTGGTTCATGTATGAAACATTCTCTCTTTGTTCCATTGTTGGTTCAATACTGAGACAATCTTTTGTTAAATGTGGTCCTCCACACTGCTCACAACTAATTCTTATTGAGTGAATATCTTTAGTCATCTTTTCCATTCGTCTCTCGACAGCATCTATCTTTGCAGAAATGGAATCGAAGTCATGGCTAGAATCGACTCTAGCCGCTTTAGATGAACTAATGATATCTTTTTCTTGGTGCCACTCATGTGAGTGGGAAGCAGTGTTATCAATAATTTTGTAAGCATCAGTTGCGGTTTTCTTCATAATGGAACCACCAGCTGCTATATCGATGTCTTTTCTTGTAGTGATGTCGCTTCCTTGGTAGAATATGTGTACTATTTGACAAGTGTCTAAACCATGTTGCCTCATATAGAGTTTCATTTGGTTTTTGTGTGAACGTAACAATTTCTCCTTGAAGTCTGACGGCTTTAGATGCTGGAAAGAATTGTTTAAGAAATTTTTCAACTAAAACGTCCCATGTATCAATCGCCCCTTCAGGTAACGATTCTAACCAATCTTTGGCTTCTCCCTTTAAAGTCCAGGGAAATAACATGAGATATATCTGTTCATCCTCCACTTCTCTTATTTTAAATAGAGTACAGATCCTATTAAAGGTACGAAGATGTTCATTTGGATCTTCCTTCGGCGCACCACTAAATTGGCATTGATTAGTTACCATGTGTAGAATTTGTCCTTTGATTTCATAATCTGGCGCATTAATGTCTGGTTGAGTAATTGCGTGACCTTGGCCAGTGCGTTTAGCTCGCATTCGGTCTTCCATACTTAGAGGTTCCAGATTTTCCATGATTGAATTTGTTGAATCTGAATCACTAGAGGATTCTGATTTAATGGGTTATTCCTCGACAATCTCCGTTTGAATGATTGGTTGTTCCGGAGGAAAGATTAGTGGTTCAGGATCTCTGAATTGTCCCTTAATATCCTCCGGATTCTCAATTGTGAGATCGGGTTCAAAAAATGGATTATCAGAAATTTGAATTGGAGTACTTGGTTAACTGGATGACGATTCTAAAGAAAAATCAACGGCGACAATATTGGCTAGATGTCTTGATCGAGTTACAGGTGGTGAACGTATAAAAGGTGGTGAAAGTTTTGCTCGGTGCATTCACTGAATATCCTATTAGTTATAAAAAAAATAAAAATTATATAAGTTATCAAATTAATAGACTTTTCTGCTTTTGCCCACGTTTCGAATAGCCAAAAGATGTAGCAGGGAGCCAGAACCCTTTAAATCGGAAGCTCACAACTCAGCCGCTAACAAATCCAACTATTACTACGAACCAGAAAATTTTGGATGTTTATCAATTTAACCACTTAAAATAATTTTTCGTTGAAATTTAAAGAAATTTTAGAGAAGAAATAGAAAATTCTATGTTCTAAAAATTAGAGCGGCGAGAAATAAGAAAGAAAAAGAGCGCGTCGAAAAACGTCGAAAAATAAATGGTCGAAAAATAATAAAAAGAACGTAGCGCGTCGAAACTTAAAAGTCTAAAAACTAAGAATTAAAGTTGCGTCTAAAGATATTAAAGCTTAAAAGAAATACTATCTCCAAAATGGCAATAACTTAAAAAATACTAAAATCTAAAAACGGCGTCGCAAAATTCTAAAACACCTAAATCTTAGTCTAAAGAAAAAGTACTTAAGGGATTTTACGGCAAAGCCTAAAAATCTAGAAATAAAAATAACTATGGCAAAAACTATGACTTAAATCTAAATACGAACGAAAAAATATAAATATTACGCTAAAACAAATAAAAAGATACAAAATATAAAAATAAACATAAAGTTGTAAAAAGTACAATTTTTATAAAAATATTATTTTTATATTATTTATTTTATAAAAGTATTAAGTTTATATATTTATTAAAACTAATTAATACTTAAAATACAAATTTAAAACTAAAAACTAAAATAATTATCTAATTAATTAACCCTAATTAGGGTTTAGAATAATAATAATAATTAATACTTCGTAATTATTGCAGTACCAGGTCAGATGTGGCGTGTCAGATCAGGCCATGCGATCGCATGGTCTTTGCGTTAAAAATCCATGCGGTCGCATGGAGTAGGGTTTCGGGTCAGGTGTTGGGCTGCTACAGTTCTGGGCCGAGTACTTTCTTTTTTTTTCTTTCTGTTTTTCTGTTTTTAATATAAATAAATATTTATATAAAATAATAAAATACTTATATTTAAAAACTAAAATAGAAATAAAAATACTTTTTAACTTTATATATTTTAAACAAACTCTTAAAAATAAATATATAAATAGTATTAATTTTTGCTAGGAAATACTATTAAATACGATACATTTTTACACAAGTTATTTATTTATTTATAGAGTGGATATACCTAAACCTTGCTACAACACTTATAGGCAGTGTACCTAATCGTACAGTAGTGTAGTTTTTAGTAAGTTCGGTTCGTCCACAGGGAACTCGCCAAGTTTAACGCTATATCTTTAAAACTATATTTGTAAAAATATAAATATATATATATATATATATAAGTAGTATTATTATTATAAAAGGGGCATTTTACTGTTTTAATGACCGGTTTGTCGATTTTAAAACTTTAGTCGCAGTTAAAACCTAATGTAAAATATTAAAAATAAATATAACTTAATTTAAAGCGTAAAGTAAATTACGATAATGAAATTGCGATAAATAAAAGTGCGATAAAATGACGATAAATAAAATTGCGATAATTAGAAGTGCAATTAAATATGAAATAAAAGAATTATGCTTATTTAAACTTCCGTAATCATGATGTTTGACGTGTTGATTTTTAGTTTATTACCATGGGTTAATTGTCCTTTGTCCTGGATTATTTAATATGTCCGTCTGGTTTTTATCCATAACAGTCCATCAGTCATAAATATAAAGTGCGAGTGTCCTCGTCAAATTATCCTTATATCCGAAGTCAAATATTCTAACTAATTGGGGACTTAAACTATAATTACGCCAAGTGTCCTTGTACATAATTCACCCCTGTTTTAATAAGTCCATTAACTATTAATCCATTCCCGTATCCGGTTAAATGAACGATTATTAGTACTTATAAATATCCCGCCCATCGTGTCCGATCGAGTGTATATGGTTATTTATAGGTTCGTCCAATTGTAAATCTTTATATTAAATTAACAAACTATCATTTAATTAAACAAATATAAGCCCATCAATAGCCCATAGTCTAATTTCCACAAGTGTCGTTCTTTTGTCCAAACCCCAATTATGGTACAAAGCCCAATTACCCAATCTTTAATATTTTAGCCCAACATCATGATTACTTCGGCTTAAATAAGCATAATAATAACTTAGCTACGAGACATTAATTTAAAAAGGTTGAACATAACTTACAATGATTAAAAATAGCGTAGCGTTACACGGACATAATTTCGACTTACACCCTTACAACATTCGCTAACATACCCTTATTATTATTA